>NC_056739.1:1812927142-1813042142 GCF_019279795.1 Protopterus annectens
CTGAGTTTACTGGCCAACACATACCCATGGTCATTACAAAGGACAGTACTTTAGTTTCATGCCTACATATAAGCTTTTATTGTTGTAGCAGTGTAATTGCTTATTCTGTTTCGTTTACTTGCTTATTCTGTTTCTTGTAACATATAGGTATTTTATATATGGACATAGAGTATGGGACTATTACATAACATATGGGACATAATTATGTCCTATTATCGCAGGACATTTCACATTTATTATGATTTTGGTATGGACATACCTGCCTAGAGGGGGACTTTCCCTCACAATGTAGGACAGGTGGTAACCCAAACCATTGGATTAGGTTGGCAATTGGCGGTGCGCTAACACGATGCGTTTCCCCTCCACTTGGTATAACTAGTGACACTACAATGGAATACAGGCACAAGGTTTTAAATATCTTTATTCAAGGGACAGGGACTCAATATTCAGCTACATGCCTTTGTGTTTACTTATTATGGTATTCACAATGATGTCTTGTATGCTTTGCATACATTTCAATATCCACGGACACTGATAGGAGTGATTACTATTAGAGGCAGGCTGTACTAGTCAGCATTTTAGGTTGCGCGTATGCAGCCAACATGTTCATGCCTCTGTGCAGCGCTTGGACATGCCCCCTGCACTCGTATACGTTTCCTATGCACATGGCCTTTACAGCAGCCCGCCTTCATTAATATGCATGTGGTGCTGCTGCGCCATCTCTATGCTGCACGGTCAGCGCAAGGCTAATGCCATCCTTGCGCCGAGCTTCATGAATCCCAAAGTTAGTTTAATTCTTGCTACTAATACTGGAGTAATGCTTGTAAATCATTTTTTATAGGGTTCTATCTGTTTTGCCAGAATAAAATGATTTAAAGGCAATGCAGCAAGCCAAATAAATCACTCATCTAGTCACACATTTTCACATTGTGATTGTTTTTATAGCAAAACAGCTACATTTAGGGATTTCCTTCAAATATTTATTTATTTATAATAATTAACTCATTAGATTCAACCTGTTTAAATATATTTATTTTTCTTTAATATTATAATTCCTATTATAGACAAAACTTGGTTTTCCACCCACCATGCAACCAGTTTCTCAGAATTAGAAAACACATTCCAATTATTAATAATTATGCTTGTAATGCTACTGGAACCTACATTATAATTCAGAACTATGGTTCACTCAAATCTTTTATCTCTGTCTGGAACATCATTATTATTTACAATACCCTTCCCTGTCAGTGGGGCATATTTACTGCCTCACCCTGCTGTTATTTCAGTACTGATTTCATTGAAAACGTCATATGAGTAACCTCTCTGGCTGAACAGACCCATAAGCTTTCAAGTTCATCCCACATATATGCTCAGAAATAGGTCTAGCCAGTATAACCATTTATCCCTTGATATGGCTTCTTTTTGATAATTGCATGACTGCCTAAATAGTGAAGATATGAGTTAGGAAACATAGGTTTCCTATATAAGAGAATTAAATCTAGACTTTTTTCTATTCTTCCATAATAGAGACATCAATAAAATTCAAACAATCATATAAAATCTACAGATTCTTTTATAGGTGAATGCTAGGCTAACTGCCCTTAAGTGGGCCATTTTATTCCTAGCCAATGACATAAGGTGGGAATCAAACCCTGTAATTTGTACCTATGAGGCAAAGGTTTTAACCATAATACCAAACTTCCCATTAGCATTTCCTCAGTGCCATTCCATAGTTAAGAAATGTCATTTAAGAATCTAACTTACAGGCTCTAACTCCTAGAATATAATGACTTAAAAAGAAAATTCTGCTCCCAGAAGCACATCACCAAATTTTGACAAATTGATAGAGTTGCTGATGATCAACTTGCCATTTTTCTGCTGTTGCGAATACTTGTTGTAGCTTTGGATTTTTGCATGTGCAGCAGAAGAATGGGGAGCTGGGATTACTGGTCAGCACAAGCACAACTGAGCAGAAACTTGACATCTACGGCTGAGGCAAGGAATGAATAAAGGAGGGGTGTAGCTGATTCTTGAGTGTGAAATGTCATTATAGCAATACATTATTTCCTTGTTCTTTCTTGATGAACCAAGGGAAAAATAAAATTTGATTAGAAGATTACAAGCTTGCAGGTAACAAAAATAAATAGTCACTGAAAAAAATACTGCAAATATATTTACAGATATATAAAGAACACATTTAATAAGAACACTGTAATTCTAATTTGGTGGAGGAATATGACAAATATAAAATAACAAGAGTAAGAAATCCTGGCTATAAGTAAATTAGTCAGTCAGTCAATCACATCAGTATGGTTCCTGCCAACATGACATCTATGGAGTACAACACATCCTAAACTATTATTAACCATCTATTCCACTGATTCCTTGCTAATATATACAAGACTCAAGATGTCTGAAGCTGTGTTTTAGTTACAAATTTTAATATTAAGTATGTGATATGTCGATCTTCTAGAAGCACAATTGAAATAACAATTGCAATTATATGAAGTTCATAAATTTGCCCATAATATTAGTGCAGATGACCCTGAATATGCAACCAGTTACAACAGGATTTTTATGCTTTCTTAGACAGATGCATCAATGTTTCAGTCCCTACTAAAACCAAATGCAATAGAAAATTCAAAAATGAACTATCCTGGTGGTTATTCAATATAAATAAACTTTATAACAAGAAGAATAAATGCCTTAAAATGAAAAGTAGGGCCAGAACCCTTCAGTATAAAGAGAGTATAAGGAATCTCACCTGGAAACCAAACAGCTTTTTAAGGGCCAGCAAAGTATCTCATGCACTGAGTTAACATCTGAGGTAAAAGATAACACAATCCCTTCTTCAGCCACATTAAAAAAAAGAAAACAATGTGGAATATTATTTTGAACTTTTCCACAGTGGTCATCCCACTCCCACTCAAATGGCATTGCAAATGTACTGCCCAATAGTTAATGCTAATTTCTCCCCAATAACTTCTATTCCAATCTCAATCATCTATGAATCACTCCCACCCCCTACAATTTCAAAGAAACATGTCCTTAAGATAATTTCAAAGATCAAAAACATTTCCTCTCTGGGTCCTGATAACGGATCTACTTCACTACACTGACACGCCACAAAGCCGACACCCAAAACACCGACACCAAAAGACCGACAACACACAATACCGACAACGCACAAAACCGAACACCATAACACCTACACCCAAAACACCGACACACAAAACGTAAACTACACATTACACACAACTATACATGCACTAACCTTAACCCAAACCCTAACCCTAAGGTCCGACACAACCACACACTTACCCTACCCGCACTCTAACCCTAACTCACTTAACCCACCCCTAAACCTACAGTCCATCACTATCGCACACATACCCTACCTGCACCCTAACCCTAACTCACTTAACCCACCCTTAAACATATAGTCCGTCACTATCGCACACTTACCCTACCCACACCCTAACCCTAACTCACTTAACCCGCCCCTAAAACTACAGTCCCTAACTATCGCACACTTACCTGTCCGCTCCCTAACACTAAATCCCTCACTCTATCGCACACTTACCGAGTCGCGCTCACACCTTGCCCATGTCGGTGTTTCGTCCGTCGGGATCTCACCTTGTCGATCATCTGAGTCGTCGGTCTTCTCGTCTCCTTCTGTAGAGTGTCGGCCTTCTAGCGTGTCGGTGAACTGAATGGGACCCCCTGATAACATACTAGGTGTCTAGTAAACAGTGATAATTGCAAGCTTGCCAAATGCCTCCTTAAACTGTTTAACTTAAGCTTAAGCCTAGTTACAGGCTATGTTCTCAAATGCTGGTGCACTGTTGGGTGCTCTGAAAATTACAGGCCTACTAGCCTTATGATCCTAACTAAACTGTAAAGCCATGGAGCACATCATTGCTGACCTAATTTATTATATTATAAAAATCTTACTAGGTTCAACCACAACAATTGTGCTTTGCAAAAGGAAGATCATGGCTGCTAAATTTTGACAATTTCTTTGACAAGATCACTTAAGTGGTCTACAGTACTTGAAGCACCTGTAGCACACACACTCCCCTGGATTTATTAACAGTCCGTGCAAGAATAGTCTATTCTTGCATGGACTGTTCCATGTAAGAATACAGCAGCAGTGCACCCTACATATTAATGAGGACATGCTGCTGTATTTCGACATCTACATGATCCATGTACGAGTGCAGGAGGCATGTATATATCCTGCACTGACACTTAAACATGGCCCCTGCACTCAGAAAGTGCCATACGGCATGTTCAGACAAGGAAGTAGCATATTAGAGCTTGGCTCTAATATTATGCATTATTTCAGTGTCCGCCAACACTGAAATGTAAAACTGAGCATGTCAGTGTCCATGACACTGAAATAAGGAAAAAAAAAGTAAGCACACAATCCCGACGAAGTAGCCAGAACAGTACATGACTGTCCCCAGAATGACCAGATCCCTGCCCCACATGCCTGCAACCTGCTGATAAATATATGTAATAATTTAAAATTCCTCTTTTATTTTTTTTACAATAAAAAAGAAAGTTTAAGCAAAGCACAGCAGGTGTGCACACTGCAGCACTTTGCTTAGCCCAGCTTAAATGCTGTTTGAGAGTCAAATAGAATTGTGAACGAGAAATCCTCATTGTTGATGTTGTATAGTGGTTAGCGCTCCGGTTTAGTGTGCAAAACATGCATGGTTCTAATCCCAGCTCTGGTCAGTATATTTTGTGTGTGGAAGCAGTTGTAAATTAAATTTTATGAATTGGAATGATATTTGTAAGTCATATGCCTCACGTATGGTAGTGTAGGGCTGGGAAAATGCCATATGGAAATATAAAACATTTTTCTATTTATTTTTTAAAACAATTGTTTGCGGCCAGCTAAGCCTGATGCAGCACTGCTGAAACTAGCTAAGGATTGCTTAAGCATGAAAATATAAGCAATCCTTCACAGCTGTAAGCTTTGCTTAGCTGGTTTAAGTCTTGCTAAGTGGATTTGTGTGTCGGTAAGTGCAGCCTATGCAGTTTAAGTGCCTATCGGTTTAACTGTGTTTTAGTACCGCTTAGTGCCATGCAAACCCACTTACAACTGCTTAAAAATGCCGTAATCACACTGTATCCAGCAGCCCTTCTTCTGGACAGCAGCAAAAATAATCAGCCATGCTCAGTCTTGAACCTGGGATGCTATACACCATAGTCACAGCAATTTACCACAAGGCCATCTTAGGTGTGAGATACTTGGATGTTTTTTACAACATATGCAGTAGAGTAAGTTTACAATAGGAAAGACACACTGTGCAATCAGGAATGATTATCTACAAATATATACATGAAAAAAATATGTACATATATAGAGAGATAGATATGTGTGGAGATACATATATATGTATAACAATTTACAGATATATTACCAATGTGTGTGTGTGTGTATATATATATATATATATATATATATATATATATATATATATATATATATATATGCATACATGTCTCTAAATGCCCATACAAACATATGCTGCTGACAGACCACCCATACATGAATCAGCATACACAATTGAATACGAAAGGACCCATGACACTCACATCTGCCCCCCCCCAGTCCAAATAATAAGTGAACAGTACACTGCTACAAAACCATGATAGACCATACACAATAGCCAGTCATATACAGTAACCTCTTAGCAACACAACTACAGTGAGTGAAGATAGTAAACAAAAATACAGCCAGTAATTCACACAAGTTCATTTTGCTCTGATGTCTTTGCCAAAGCCTTCAAGGAACACATTACAAGAAATACTTGCCTTAATTAGAAGGAGCAATTAACACTTATGTTCATTTAAATAATCAGTCTCCATTAACAGTATTCAGTCAACCCCCTAGGGAATAAAGTATCACATTTAAAAACCTACATTGATCCTGTACATAACAATTGTTCTTTTATGACTGTTTGACCAAACGGAGAAACAGACTTTTTCCAAAGCAGTACCTTGTAACCCACTACACATAATTACATGTATATACACAGCCTCCAATTACACTGCACATTCAACACCCTAGGGAATAAAGTATCACATTTAAGAATTTAAACCGATTCTGTACATAACAAATCTTCTTTCATGAGTACTACCCCGATGGTGAGAATTATTGCAATGTACAGCTATAGAACTGTCTTCTTCCTCATCAGTAATATGTCTCACATGTTCTAACAGCCTAGTTTTAAAACACGTGTTACTCTCCCCCACATAAAATATGTTACAAGAACATCTAAGAGCATTCTCCATACACCAGCCTCTTGAATGTACAGAGTCCCACATGTTGTCCACCCTTTCCCCTCAGCAGGAATGACAGAACAAAATAATGGTAGACCCTACCTATCAACCTCCTACTGTATGGCATATGTACCAAGCCTGACATAATTTGGGACTGTGGCCCAAAAACAGGGCCATACTTTAAATATTGCTGTTACACACTGAGAAAATTTCTGGTGTTACAGGTTTGTTGTAACATATCTTTTCTGAGGAATCTGAAATCTGAAACACAAATGGATGCTGGCATGTACTGATTGCAATCACCAGAGTATGCTACTGATTTCTCAAGGACAACACCTGTCTGGGGAACAGACCAAACATAACAGGCAAACCTTTAGCCATTATGTGGATAGCCCTACAGTTGAGAGCTATGCAGACACAGAACTTTGTCAGACAGAAGCCCATGCAGAAGTAGCATGTTCAGACAAATCTTGTTAAACAAGCAGTATTCATAACATATAACAGCAATGCCCCTAAGTCTTAAATCTTCTACACCATTTAGTTGGCCTGTCTCCACAGGTCTTGTTTTAAGCGGTATTAGCTCACACACCTCCAGGATCTCTTCCTCACATGTAAGGGAAAGAGCCAAACCCACATGGAGTACTCAATTATAGGAGTGTGTTGCCATGGCGTTGGCTATTGGAATAACTACACAGCTGCTCTGCATGCAATCAGCAACTGGGGAACACCAGTTGGTGTTCAGGTCATCACATGGTTATGACCATTACCTACAAAAGACAAGCTGCCATCTATTCAAACCACTGTGTCATAGACAGTCCATCAGTGCAAAGCTGAAGTAGTGTGAGAAAAAAAATAAGAAAGGATATATATGTGAAATATCCAGGAAATAAAGGTATGTGAAACATGTAAGCATGTAATTGAATGCAGTAGGTGGTCTGTAATAATGGAAAATAGGGGTTTGAAAGCATATGTCTCAATAAGACTTGCTGTACGCATGTACTGCTGAACAGCACTGGTGGCCATAGCATGTAGCTCTGTCTGTATTGACTAGGCCAGCTACCGGGATGTTGTACATTTCCATGTTACCTGTGCGTATAACTATGATACACATTTTGTCTTGTAAATATAAGACAACTATACAGAGTATGTGCTGAGTAAAGTACTGCTGCAGATGCATGTGTTAAACTGCATGTTATATAAAGAGCTCATACCATTCAACTGTCCAGTGTTCTGCACACTGACCATGTGTGTGTGTCTCATATTTGTAATTATTTACCCATACAGCTGTGTTATGTCAGTCAAATCCTTGCCAAATCTGTGAAGACTGCCATTACAACATCCCCCTTCATTGCCCGCTGGCCTTTCCCATTCAGGGTTGCCACAGTGGATCATCTGTTGCCATTTCTGCCTGTCCTCTGAATCCTGCTCTCACACCAACCACCTGCATGTCCTCTCTCACCACATCCAGAAATCTTATCTGAGGCCTTCCTCTCTTCCTCTAACCTGGCAGCTACATCCTTACCATCCTTTTCACAATATACTCAGCACCCCTCCTCAGCACATGTCCAAACTGATGTAATGCTGCCTTTCCAACACTGTCTCATATCCGTCCAACATGGCCTGAGTCATATACATATTGCTAAACCTGTACACCCGTGTCACACCCAGTGCAAATGATAACATCTGTAACTCTGCCATGTGCAGCTCTGACCCTTGCCTCTTTGTCAGTGCCACTGTCTCCAACCCATGTAACATATGTGGTCTTACTACTCTCTTGTAGAAGTTACATATCACGTTTACTGGTACTCATTTGTTACATATCTCTCCTGACACTCTTCTCCACCCTCTCCATCCTGCCTGTACTCTCTTCTACACCTGTCCTCCATAGTCCTCATTACTCTGAAATGTTGATCCCAGTCATTTGAACACATCCACTTTTGCCAGCTGTACTCCATGTATCTTCAGCATTCCACTATCCTCCCTCTCATTCACACACAGATATTCTGTTCTAGAACTACTGACCTTCATTCCTCTCCTCTCTAGAGCATATGTCCACCTCTCCAGGGTCTCTAAAAGCTGTTTCCCACTCTCAGTACAGATCACAATGTCATCTGCAGACAACATAGTCAATGGGGACTCCCATATAATCTTGTCTGTTAACCTGTCTGTCACCATTGCAAATCAGAAAGGGCTCACAACTGATCCCTGATGTCAACCCACCTCCACCTTAAACACATCCGTCAATCCCAATGCAGACCTCAGTGCTGTCACACCACTCTTGTACATATCCTGTACCACTCTTACATATATCACTTCCATTTATGACTTCATCATACAGTACCACAACTGCTGTCTAGGTACCCTGTCATATGCTTTCTGCAAGTCCAGAGAGACACAGAGCAACTCCTGACCTTCTCTGTATTCCACCAGTAACAGTTTCAGAGCAAACATCACATCGGTAGTGCCCTTTCCATGCATGACACCATACTGCTAACCAGTACTCCTCATCTCCCTGTGTAACCTAGCTTCCACTACTCTTACCCATAACTTCATGCTGTGACAGGTCAATGTTATCCCTCTGTAGTTATCACAGCTCTGCATATCAACCTTATTCTTAACATCGTACCCAAGCACTTCCTCTCCACTGCTCATGCAACTTCACACTTCCCAAGATATGAGTAAACAGTCTGGCTAACACCACTGCCATTTCCACTAAACAACCCCATACTTCCACAGTTGTGTAATGTGAACCAACAGGCTTGCCAGTATTCATCATCTTCATAGCTATCCTTATATCCTCCTTGTTAAGCCATTGCACTTCCTGATTCACCATACCCACATCATCCGACCTTCTCTGTCTCATTCTCTTCATTTATCAGCCTCTCAAAGTAAACTGTCCATGTGCTCAATACACTCTCCTTGCTTGTGAGTACATATACCTCATCATCCTTTATCACCCTTATCTGCTGCACATCTTTCCTAGCTCAATCCGTCTGTCCAGCCAATCGGTACAATTGCTTTCATCCCTTGCTTGTGAGTACATATACCTCATCATCCTTTATCACCCTTATCTGCTGCACATCTTTCTTAGCTCAATCCATCTGTCCAGCCAATCGGTACAATTACTTTCATCCCTCCTTAGTGTCTAGCCTGTCATTAAACTCTTCATATGCCCATCTTCAGCCTTTGCCACCTCTCTCTTTGTCATGCATATCATCTCCTCATACTCCTGCCTACTTTCCTCATCTCTGTGACAATCCCACTCCTTCTTCCCCAACCTCTGTCTCTGTATACTGTCTAGTACTTCCTCAGTCCACCAACAGGTGTCCTTGTACTGCTTCCTCCATCCACGTCTCTCCAAGCGCCCATCTAGCTGTCTCCCTTACCAGCTCTGCTGTACTTAACCAGATATTTGTTAGATTGTCACTGCCACCCAGTGTCTGTCTCAACCCTTCCCTGAACTCCACCTCACAAGCACACTTTTCCAGTTCACACCATTTGATCCTTGGTGCTGCACTCAGACTCCTCCTTATCTCAATCACCAACATCGTCTCACATACCAACATTCTCTGCTGCCTAAATACACTTTCCCCTGTCACCACTTTACAATCTCCAATCTCCTTCAAACTGGCCCTCCTACATTGGATATATTCCACCTGTGTGCATCTTACTGCACTCTTGTATGTCACCCTATGCTCCTCTCTCATGTTATAGTGCATATTCACTGCAGCCATGTCCATCCTTTTTTCAAACTCCACTACATCTCACCATCTCCACTCCTTTTAACACCATAGATACTCCCCAGTTCCAAACCCCCTCTGTTCCCTTCACCAACATGCCCATTGACATCTGCTGCAATGACCAGTCTATCACCCTTGGGTACAGTCATCACCACGTCATCCAACTGATGTCACATCTCCCTTTTTCATCCATTGCATGACCAACTTGCGTAGCACATGCACTAACAACACTCATCATTACACCATCAGCTTACAGCTTCGGGACATCACTCTATCGGACACTTATGTCATCCTCCAAAAACACTTCCGGCGTACTGTTCCTTCAGCAGAAGTCCTACCCTCTTCCACCTCAAGTCCACACCTTGATAGCACAATTGTGACCTGCCTACCATACACCCAGCCATAATCCCATTCCATATGGTCTCTTGCACATACACAATATATCAACCATCTCCTGGCCATCAGATCAGCTACCCTGTTACCTATACCACTCATACTGCCAACATTAACAATTCTTACCCTCAATACCACCCTTCTAGCCTTTTCCTCTCTTCCTCCATATGACTGTTGGACATCCTCCAGGGGATGCTTGTCAGTGCAAATGCTACTGTGCTGTTGAATTACTCAAGTATGTTACAGCAATATTGAAATACCGTCACTGATTTTGTCCAATTGCACCCATGTATGCATGGCACCCTACCGATGTCCTGCTGTGACAGATTTAGAGGGATGACTGTGCAGCAAGAATGTGAATGTAGTGTGCCATACTGACATAGAACAGACATGTATGTGAGGTATTAATTATGCACATGTCAGTATGAGAAGGCGTATGTATCCACCTGATGAGAACAGACATGGCATGCAAAATGTCAGTTAAAACAGCTGTACATGTTGTACACTAGTGTAATCTTGGTTACTGTGCATCCAGAAGAGTGCCATTTCTACAGCTACTGGTTGTTGCATTGCCCTGACACAGCTATGGTTAGTATAATAAGCATGATTATCATTATTAAATTGGAGAGGTGTCCAACTGTGTTATGACTTTGTGGCTATGCCCACTACAAACAACTTATTGAACACATGGACTCAGCAATACCTTACCTGGCATACCTGCCTCCACCAACATAGAGTAATTCCCTTTGCTGGACAGCAGCATTACACAAACCACAGACTTGGCCCCTATAGTGGCTGTACAGGGCAAAGTAGGGGCAGGAACCAACCTGGCATCAAGTCAGCCATTGTCTGAACAAGGATATGAGGTCAAAGGTGGATTACTGTAAGGCCAACTATGAGTACAAATTAGAGACATCTACCAGGGACAATCACATGGCCATCTTCCCATATGTTTGCAATCTCAGAGGCAACATACCAACCCTACCTGTAATGGTGGCCAATCAGATAACATACGCACACAACATAGCTACAGGCAGCCTGATGCAGATAGGGTTAGGGCAAACCCCTGGCTCAGCATCACTATAAGTGGATATGTATTGCACCCACACCCCTCCCCTCATCACCAGTGAGCAGGTACATATTGCCTACCAAAAGGCAACAAATGTAAGTATCCATGGGATGTCAGATCATCCCTGTCTGCATCCTACATGAACTCAGGAATGTGCTTCCAGTTGCATTACACACTGTAGTCACACCAAGCTGCAGCACCAACCACACCATCCACATGGAAGATGGCTAATGTCATCCATTTACACAGATCTGAATGAGGACTGACAGATTATGCAAACAACTTGCCCTCACTGCAGGCAATATGACTCATCAGAACCAGGGGTGCAATGCAAGCTGATACTGTGCTGACAGATTACAGGGGTATGGTGTGGTTGAGAGTGGTGGCTACTGGTATGGTTGTGAATGCTGGCTACTGGCATTCAAGGTACATGTGCAAGTACTGGACATACTGTTGCCAAATGTATGGGTTCCTCTGATGTGTTTCCTTGTTAGTCACATCACCGGTGGGAGACTTTTTCACCAGCAGAATGCAGCCTGATAATGTAAGCCACAATACAGAACCACACAGTACTGATGGGCTGAGGCCAGTAACATCTGTGGGAGAGGAGCACCATGTGAGATGACCCAGTCCACAGGATAAATTAGGTGGGCCTGCACCCACGTACATATAAGCAGGTGCTGCATCATGCCACCAACCTCATAAGCCATGCCAGGCAAAGGGCTGCTGCCATGGCCAGGGACCCCACAACCACAGATGGGAGCCCAGCCATGCAACCCCCACTGATACCAAATGAGAATCTCCTTGCTAAGCTTGGGCCACCCATCACAGTACGACACCAGGGTAAAAAGCCCCACTTGCTCGAGGTGGGTGGCACCCACACAATGGACATGGAGCATGCAAGATAAGGTCCCATTGGTGATTAGTAGACTACTATATGAGACATACTTGTATCTGTGCAGTAACTACATGCATATGCCAGGTCAGATTGCAGTTGTGGATGGGGATTTCTAATGCACAGACATGCAAATCTATGGTGAAGGACAGCAAATTGTGTAGTGTTGGGTGTTGTGCTCTAAATGTGCAGGCATGTTGTATCCATCCTTTACCAAAGGCACATGTGAGTCTTCTGACAATACCTCTCTCCCACAACTACATAGGTCTCTCTGGTCTGCATATGAGGCAGTAGCCTGAAGCTGGTGAATATGGAATTGCTTAGTTGTGCTTTGGCAATAGCCCAGGCATGTGGAGGGCATGCAAGCTACCATGCATGCAACTATGACTAATAGCCAGATTGCTTTATGTGCATGGTCACTTGTGGTGGGGTTAATTGTATTGCATCACAGTGGTCACCACAGGTGCCTATCTGAAGAGAATGTAATATTCCTGTAGCATACATCACAACTTGTCAGTGCAAGATATCTGGACAGACACCAGCAAAATGTGATGGACAAACTGACTAAGGTAGGGACATGTGTGAAACATTACTGCTACACAGTGGATATAAAATGTATACACACACCTGTTAAGATGCCATTTGTTTCTGATATATACTGATTGAGACCACAATATGTCAGTCCACAACTTTCCCAACCTTTAATATGACCCATGACATGAACAATTCACTTGGAAAACCAAGCATCTGGACCCATGTATTGCACCTACAAGCCTGGACAAGTGTGAGGGTAGCAGACATTGTGTCAGTATGCTGTTTCAGTCAGGTAAGATACCTGGTGCTGCCATATGTGTCAGTACACTCACTGTGGCCTATTTGGCAACTATATCACATATATGGCCATTGTTAAGGCAGACAGAGCACTAATAGGTTCCAAACATCTGGATGCTCCAGACAAATATGTACAGAGGACTGGTATGGCCTGTACAATGGTTTCAAATGCTGCATGTGAGGCAGATGTCATTACCACACTATATAAAGTAATGGCATCAGGAGTTGGTCACCTGCCATGTATGGTACACGCATCCAAATGGTATCAGCCACATAAAATATGATCCACACATGCACCAGTATTGAGATTAGAACTCCTACCTTTCTATTATTGTCTGCTATAGTGTTACACAGTTATCAGATGGACAATGGAGCTTACTGAATTTCACCTCATCCAAAGGTACTTGTAAGGTGAATGACATCAACAGGACTACTAAAGCAAGATGAGTATAGTGGTACACAACTCAAAATGGTATAACCTTCACAGTACATGATTCTCACACACACACACACACACACACACACACACACACACACACACACACACACACACACACGCACACACACACGCACACACAGCTGCCAGTATTGAAATTCAAACTCCTGCCTATCTAGTTATTTGTATTATAATATTATGCAGTTAGCAGACATGCCATGCAACTTACACAATTTCACCTTGTCCAGAGGTACTTCTAAGGTGAATGGCAACAACAGCACTAGTGAAGTAGGGTGGGAAGTGTAATGGGTGGTATACAAATCAAAATGGTGTAAGCCACACAGTATCTGATTCACACACACACACACACACACACACACACACACACACACACACACACACACACACACACACACTTGCCAGCATTGGGATTGGAACTTCTGCCTATCTAGTTATGTCTACTATAGTGTTATGCAATTAGACATGCCATGGAGCTTATACAATTTCACTTACTCCAAAGGAACTTCTAAGGTGAATGACATCAACGGGACTACTAAATTGGAGTGAGGGGAAGTGTAAAGGGTGGTACACAAGTCACAAATGGTATAACCCACACAGTACATGATACACACATACACACACACACACACACACACACACACACACACACACACACACACACACACACACACACACACGCACACATGCACACATACACACACACACAAACACAGACTTGCCATTATTGAGATTAGAACCTCTGCCTATCCAGTTATTTGTACTATAGTGTTACACAGTTACTGCATGCACTACAGAGCTTGCTAGACTTATAAATGGCCAAAGGTGCTGATAACTGCACAGCTGAGTTAAAGTATTACAGGTGGCAGGAATTCTGCCTTCAGTTTCTCCCATACATCTTGCTAGTTCTTTCAGTCTTGCACTTCAAATAGCATTATAGCTTTGCACTTCAACAGGTTATTGTATCAATACATGTATCACACCTAGGAGCCATCAGCAGTACTCGTTCATCACGGAATTAACCCCAGTACTTACTACTTATGACCACCCCTCCTGGCATGATTGAAGTGCGGTTTTCTGTGCTTTCACCCATTAACCTGGTGCACTTGTCCATTCTGAGGCACTGTTGCAACTGCCTCATGTACAGAGACAACCCTCTCCTCTAAACTCCAAACACTCAGACCAGTGAGAGTTACCCCTCTATATCACCAAATGTGGAAACATGCACTCTCCAGTGAGGACTGGACTAGCTGGTCAAGAGGATAAGATAAACACCTGCACCACACCATGTGGACCACATACCTTGCCACAACACCCACTATGACAGCCCTGACATACACTGAAAAGACACACACCCACCTTCACAGGGGCAGTCATTTGAAATTTACACAAACAGCACAGACCAGCAAGACAGACACCCACTCAGACACCACTACATAGCACATGCCAAAGGACACATATGTCAACTACACAGTGTGGCCCTCAACCTAAGCTCCTTAGGCTGACCACCTTGCACAATACAGTGATCATGGGTGACTCAGTACTGCGGCACACAGATGTCCCACTCACTATGTTAATTATGGAGGAGGTATCAACCAACTGTCTATCACATGCCAGCATCAAACACATGACACACCCAGTCAGGCCACTCCACAACAGCTCCAAGTATCACACTGTCATCATCCATTTGGGTGTGAATGACTTGAGGCACACCTCCCTGGGCTACATGACAAGTGACATGTTTGAACACTCAGATTATGTGGTCCAAGCAGGTGTGACAGTAGCTCTGAGCAATATACTGCCATCACCCATAATGATGCTGCAGTACTATCAACAGATAATTGACTGCAACATTGGCTTACATCTTGTGTGTCATTCTCAGGGGATCTAGTATCTCTCTGCTTGGGATAACAGGATTGGCAGACCTCAATGCCTTAACAGAGATGTCCTAAATCTGACAGCCCTGGGTTTTCAGGTACAGGGTTCATAGGTTCATAAGTTCATAGGTAGGTACTAGGCTATTGGCCCGAGGGCCTATGTAAGCCTAGCCAACAAGATTCCCTGGCTTATGCCACCCAATATAGTTATTTTCCTGTGCCACTGTTGAGCAGAGACACAGAAGTGATCCCTGGGTTTATTTCCTATTTCCCATCCACTCATCAAGATTTTTCTTGGAGTGCTAGAACTTTGCTTGACATAGATGGGTAGCCTGTTCCAGAGTATGGGAAGTCTCTGGGACAGGAATCTATTCCTCCAGCATGTCCTGTTTATTGTGGTGACAAGGTTTAGATCCCTAGACCATGTAGCTCGGAGGGATTGGGATTTCTTTAGGTGTAGCATATCCAACAGCTCTGGGTTTGACATAGCTTTATATGTTAGGCAGAGATCACCTCGGAGTAGGAGATATGTAAGGAGTAAAGCTGGAGTTTTTTGAGACGTTCAGTGTAGGGCATCTGTTTGAGGCCAGTAATCCTCTTTGTGAGGTACTTCTGTGGCCTTTCCAGCTGCTGCAGATGTCTTGTGAGGTACATTCCAAAAGGGGCATTGTACTCTATAATGGGTCTAATGAGTGTCGAGTAGAGGGGAACAATGACCTCTTTTTTCCTGGATGAGAACCCTTTTATGATGAGGTGTGCCACATAGAAGGACTTCCTGACTACTCTGGCGATGTGACTATCAAATTACAGACTACTGTCCACCTGGTTCCCAAGGTCTCTTATCACACATTCGGTGTTAAGCAGACTGCTGTCTCTGTAGTAGTTCATGGGTACAGAATTTTTACCAAAGGGGATGACAATGCACTTTTTGGCATTGAGCTTGAGGCCATAGTTCTGACACCAGGCATCTGTCTCAGCGAGGCCCTTCTGTAGGATTTTTCACATCATTTGGGAACTCGACTATAGTTCCTATATTGCAGTCATCTGCGAACTTCATTAGCCAGAGACCTTCTGTGTTAGCCTGTACTAACCTGGTATCGATACCAAACAGGAGAGGTCCCACAACTGAACCCTGTGGAACTCCACTTGTCACTGGTTTGATGTCAGATTTGGAGTGTGCAACTTTTACAATGTGTGTTCTGTCAGTGAGCCAGTTGGCAATCCATCTTGTGACATAGGAATTTCTACCTAGTTTAGTGAGTTTAGCTATAATTTCAGAATGGGGGATGGTGTCGAAAGTCTTGGCGAGGTCAAGATAGGCTGTGTGAACCAACTTACCCTCATCTACAGCTTTGGTGACTGCCTCAAAGAAGTCGATCAGGTTCAGGAGGTATGATCTGCCTTTCACAAACTCGAACTGGGTGGGGTCCAGAGTTTGGAGGTTACCAATGTCTTTGTTTATGAGTTCCATGATGATACGTTCCATGGCCTTGCAGACCAGGCTCATCAGGCTAATAGGGCGATAGTTCCCGAGATCAGTGGTGGCTCCCCCTTTGTGGAGTGGGATAACTGTTGCTGTACGCCATTCAGTGGGCACAAAGTCTGATGTGAGGCTATGACTGAACATGGTGCTTAGGTGGGGAGCCAGTTCATTCAGAAGTTCATGTAAAATGCAGCATGGGATGTTGAACAGTCCCATGGATGCTGTGTTTTTGGCTTTAGAGATTGCAGCTTTTACTTGCGTAGTTGTGATTACAGGGACTCTGCATTCTTCCTGTATAGATATGGGCCCTTTAGGGGGGTGAGGGGAGGTAAAGTTAACACTGAACCTATCTGCCAGGAAGTTGGCAATATCAGTTGGTTCTGTAATTTTCGTGCCGTTGTGCTGTAACTCAGAGCAGATCTGGGTCTTGCCATTGAGATTCTTGACATAACTATAGAATGCTTTGTGGTTGACCTTAGAATCAGTGGTGATTTTGTTTTCGTAGCTAGCTTTGAAGGATCTTATAAGGGATCTCAGCTTCTTACTGAGGCTGACCAGGGAGCTCCTCCACTCATGGGATTTTACTCTCTTTTGCAACAGTTTCTTCCTTATGTTGTACAGTTTGTTTATGGCAGGGGACCACCAGATTGGCTTCCTTTTTTTGGAGGATAGCGTCTTGGTTCTGTTTTGGATAGCATGATCCATGCACTTGTATAAGTGCTTATAGAGTGCATTTGTGTAGGATTCAGCAGTCGTAACTGTATTATCCATCTGCATGGGTGTCATTAAGTTCACCAGTTCTGTCTTAAGAAGCATGAAGTTGGCTTTGGAGAAATTTTTTACTGTGGTTTCCTTAATTGGGGGGGGGTGTGGATATCAAGGGTGATTAGCTTATGGTCGGATTGGACCAATGAGGAGTTGACTTTAGGTGTGGAACACTGGCCACTCATGTTGGTAATAACCATGTCTAGGATATTATTGCCCCTGGTGGGGGTGTGAATAAATTGATCCAGGGCATTGGAGTTTATGAATTCCAGAAAGTGTTGTGTGAAGGAGTTGGAACTTGAGTAGTTTTCCCAGTTAATGGTGGGGTAGCTGAAGTCGCCCATTATTAGGGTGTTTGGTTGAACCCTAATATTTTACAGTACATCAAGAAAAGAGGAGTGGGAAACCTGGGGCATGGTGGGGGATCTGTAGAAAGCTACAATTTGGATTGCAGTTTTGCCCAGAGTTAGTTGCACTTGGATAACCTCAGATGCATTATGCTGAGAAACTAGCCTGGAGGTGTGGATATCCTTAATGAATATGGACACACAACCACCTTTGGTGTTCCAGTCCAGGTTACATGGCCGAAAAGTGTGGTATGAATTATAGCCTGGTAGTGCAGGGCTGCTCTCTGGAGCCTTGAACCCGATCTCAGTCACTGCACAGATATCGATGTTCTCCATTTTAAGGAGTGCCTCGAATTAGTGCATTTTGAGATTTAGACTTCTAGCATTGAGTAGCATTACCCTCAGTTTTTGCTTGCCTGTTCCTGTTATGGTGGTGAATTTGTCATTTGAACCTTGCCTAAAAAAGGCACTATAGGAGCGGCAAGAGCCTTAGCCAGTATCCAGAATCCCAGGGGTGACAGGTGCAGGCCATCTATGGCAAAGCATTGTGGCCTGTCGACATTGTCATCCTAAGCAGACAGATACTGAATCCCCCTAGAATGACACCAGAAACTCAGCCAATTGTTGAAGTCAATCATTTTGTCCTTGTATTCCGGTATCATTCTGGGTGATGGCAGAATGCTACTCATGGCTAGGGTCATACCTGCCTGGGCTACAAGATTGTAGAGCTCTTCCATGTCTCTTTTCATGTGGTCCAGGGAGGTACATCTCAGGTCATTCACACCAACATGGACAATGATAGAGTCATATTTGTACTTGTTGTGGAGTGACCTGAGTGTGTGGGTTATGTGGCGGATCCTGGCATCCGACAGTCAGCTGACAGTAACCTCTCCTTGTTTAGCCTGGTGAGTGGGACATCAGTGTGCCTGACTATAGAGTCACCTATGACTAGTGTATTGGATACGTTGCTGTTTATTATTGGCTGTGGTTGAGTGGCACACTGAGTCTGTCTGGGTAAGTGTCTTGCCACCCCATAGTACCTTATTAGGCAATGTTCCAAATCAAATAACCACTGTAACAACTAGACATGTATGCAGTCTGAGAGTCATGCTGCTCAACAGTATTCATCTAAATATCAAGATGCAGTCACCCAAAGCACTCCTCAGAGTGAAGGACATTGACATTTGTGCTGTAACGGAGAGGTGGTTCACAGCAGCAGACAGCAGCTCTGCACTAACAGGCCATGATACATTCCACAGCTGTCAGTACCAAAACATGCACCACACATCCACAGGTGGTGTTGTCTCCATATTCATAATGGATATGCACACCTCCAGACTAGAATCCCAGCATAATGCATCAGAGGTACTTCCAGTAAAACTGACTTTGGGGAATAGTGCAATCCATAACATAGCCTGCTATTGGTCCCCTGCTATGTCCCTAGACGGTCAGTGCACATTCTTTAACACCCTGGCATCTATGAAGGTCCAACCCAACACTGACATAGTAGGAGACTTCAACTACCCCTCTATCACCTGGGGAAAGTAGTCAAGCACCGGTACACTGGTGCAACATTTCAAGGAATTCATCAGTTACAATGCCCTGGACTGCCTCATTCTGACCCCCAGTAGACGATGCAACAACCATGATCTGTGTTGATTACTTATATATGGGACTGTTGCTTGACAACAGTTGTCAATCCCTACCTGGTGAGATCCAGACATGATGTAATCAACATGGAGCTCAACATCTCACCCCCCCCCCCGCAAAGGTAATCACCTTGCAAAACCTCTCCAATGCTGACATTGCAGTCATAAAAACAGGAGTGGATGACTTCACTGCACCCATGCCAATGGGAAATAGCTGCATGACTATCACAACCTACACATATGCACTGCACAAACATGTATATGGATGCATGGTACTAGCCATAGCCAACAGAACTCAAACACTGTCCTCCAAACACTGGAACCCAATGTGATGGTTCCCTGCCAGTACTAAAGTGTACAACAGAAGGAGGACACTGTTGCAGAAAAAGGTAGTGTCCCAGGATGGGTAAACCCCTTATTAGCCTCAAACACTACTTGGGATCCCTCATGGTATCACCTACAGGCAGCTATGAAGGCAGAATTGCAGCAGACAAGGATGACAATCACCTAAGCCTTTGATAGTTATATCAACAACCTCCACAGCAATAACCACAAGTGCAGTGAGTTACTGCACAATGCTAATTCTTAACCTGAGACAACAGATATTGGCCACAGTCTTGCCAACACATTCAGTGCCAGCTTTACCCCTCTCTCTCCCCAGGGGAACAATCACAATTGCAGATGAATGTCAGGCACCCAGCATTATTGCAGGCCAGGTTAGACCTGCATTGTCCACAGGCAAGGATACATCTTCCATGGGACCCCAACACATCCGTGGCTGTGCCCTACATGACATACAAAGAGACCTGGCACCACATCTGTGTGCCCTGGTCCATCACAGCCTCACTTCAGGCTTTGTCCTTCCAAAATGGCGCACTGCTACAATCATCCCTCTCCATAAAGAGGTTGCATCTACAGACCCTGGGGATTATTGGGCCCTTAGCCTGACAAGTCTACTATGTACAGATATGGGCGCATCATCAGGGACCTGATTGACCAAGATATGGGTGATCTCCTAACTCTGGACCCCACACAGTTTAGTTTTGTGAATAGCAGATCATGCCTGCTCAACCTGGTTGACGTCTTTCAGTGAGGTACCAGGGCTGTGTATTACAGTAAGGCACTGCCTACAGCCTACCTCAATCTGGCCAAGGCTTCTGATACCATTCCTCAGTCAGGGATTATTGATAAACCCAACAAACTAGGCATCAACCCCTGTATCAGTGGGTGGTTTGCAAATTGGTTCACAGAACACACAGTATGACAGTAGCAAACTCCAAGTCAGACTGGCAAGCAGACATGAGTGGAGTCCCACAGAGATCAGTACTGGGTACTGTCATGTCCAGCATCTACTTCTCAGGAGTCCAGCCCAACACAGAGGACCTCTGGCTGACTAAGTTCACAGAGGACTGCAAGCTGGGAGTTATCATAAACTCCACAAGTGATGCAGACATCCTACAGAAAGGCCTCACTGAGACCAATGAGTGGTGTGGAAACCATGGGCAGCAGCTTAACACAACAAAATGCATCATCATCTCCTCTGGTAAAACACTCAGTTCCCAGTAATTTCCACATCAATGGGAGCCCAATGAACACTGTAGGCATTATAAGATATCTGGGGACACAGGTTGACAACAACTCTACTTCAAGCACCACATTGCTACCGTGGTCAGGAAGTCTTTCTATATGGCACATTGCATTACCAAGAGATTTCATCCAGGAAGACAGAGGTAATGATCTCTGTCTACTATTCCCTCATTAGACCACTACAGAGTATTATGGCCCATTTGCCATGTACCTCACTAGACACCTGCTACAGCTGGAGAATTCACAAAAGCACCTCACAAAGGGATTCCTAGGCATTAAACACACATCCTACACAGACAGACTCAGAAGACCCAAGCTATTCTCTGTGTCATATCACCTAATTAGCAGCTATTTGTGCTTGACTTACAAAGCCAAGTCTGACCCAGCTGGTTTAGAAATGCCACATATAAATCCATCCACACCACATACTGTAGAGACCTCTATCTCAGTAACACAATCACCATAACATGCTGGTGGGACAGGTCCCTCACCAAGAGATTGTAAATGCCCTGGAATACACTTCCCATACATGTCATGCAGAGCACCTAGCTGGCCCTGTTCCAGAGAAATTTTGATGGGTGGATGGGTAATAGACAGTTCAACCCAAGGATCACTGCAGTGGCTCTACTTGATACAGACACTGGGACATAACATCGGGTGGCACAATGGCAGGGCTCTTCTATGTGCTAGGCTTGTTAAGGCTCCTGGGCCATTACTTAATGCACACTTGTGAACCTATAAAGGGAATGACATCAGCAGGACTGATAAAGTAGTGCAGTGGGTGTTACACTTATCAAAATACTTTGTCCTACAAACAGACACTTGCCAGATGTGAGAGTAGAACCCCTATCTAACTAGTGATTTATACCATAGTGTTACACAGTTGCTGTATGCACTACAGAGCTTACTGGGGTGAGAGTTTACCAAAGGTGCTGATATGGGGAATGACATCAGCAGGACTGATTAAGTAGGGCAGTGGGTAGGAAACATATCAAAATACTTCTACTTACAAACATACATACCCACACACACACATTTGCCGGATACAAGAGTAGAACCCCTGCCAAACAAGTAATTTGTACTATAGGGTTTAGCATTTATCACATGCATTACTGAGCTTACAGGGCTGACAGCTGGCCAAGGTTGCTGATAAGGGACTGACATTATCTGGACTGATAAGGTGGGGCACTGTAAAGTGTTGTGGGATGGAATGGCATCAAACTGTTTCACCTATAAACAAACAAACACACAACTCCTTCAGTCCTGCACACACAACTGTCACACACACAAACACACACTTCTACATTGACCAGGACTGAGATTAGAGCTCCTACCTAACTAGTTATTTGTACTACAGTGTTATGCAGTTATCGCACATGCAACAGAGTTATATGGCTGGGCCTAACAAAAGTGACTTCTATGGTGACAGACATCTTCAGGACTGCTAAGGTGGGGCAATGGGAAGTGCATTGGGTGGGGAAGGCCTTTTCATTCCTAGATCCTACTGACATTTCTGACATTTCTCTAAGTGTATGAGCATGCTCAGTGTGTCCTTCTATAGTACATGTGGGACTCCATTCCAGGGATTGTACTCCAGTCCAGTTTGTTTTGTTCTACAACCATACCTCTCAACCTGTTGGTGCAGGATATCTGTAGATAGCCTATCAAAATGTGGGGACAATGGGCCATACAATGATTGTAATCATTTCTCTCAGTAATGTGGGTTGCTAGGGTTACAGGGCTTGTTTTATCAGACAACTGTCATATATGCCATTTGACGCTGTAATGTATTGTTTCAGTACCTTGTGACATACCTCCTCAGATCATCACAGAGATTTACCAGAGGAATACAGGATGGATGATACACACCCAAGGTTTATGGGCCAAATACTATGCATTCTTGCACAATCTTTCCTGTTGAGGGGTGTGCCCTCAAGCAGTTGACTGCTGGTGCTGTGGAAATGGTCCATTACCTTGGTGATATATTACAATGGTGGAATCTCTGTGCATTTATGTTCTAGCCTGGTCTGATTTCAAGTCCACAGTTGGGTAATATAAGTCAGACAAGATCAGGGTGACAGGCAGACTCCAGATAGATTTGTAGGGGGTAGGATATGTGGGTATGTGTGTCTTGGGCAGATATGTTTGCCTTTAGCTACCAGTACTTTGCATTGGGCTCTCCTCAATAGCTGACTGCACTTGGAGGGTCTTGTGTGTGTCAGACTTTTTGACCAGCCTGGAGGTGTGTGTTTGTCACACATATATGCATGACCCACCTCATTTTGCTTGGATGGCCACATGTTGGGGTCAGGATGTTGCATAGGATGAGTGATTAGGGAGGGGTGTGTTACTCCACATGGCTGTGGTCCAGGGTTCTGAGGGTGCAGACATGTCACCATCTTCCAGGGTTAGGCCTGCCTGCAGTGAGTGAATTCCCATGTTTAAACTCCTAGCCCTGCCTGTCGACTGTATCACATAATGTCCACATCCATGAGTAATATATCTTGTTGGTTACCCAAGTGTGGTTTTCCAGCAAAAGTCTTTTGCAAGTCACTCAGGGTTGAAGTCAGATATTACTGACAGTTGACATTGCAGTTTTATTCTTCGTACCCATCAGACATTCTATGCTACTACAAATCATTCCATCAACTTTGTAACATTATTAGAGCAGTATTTCACAGCCGTCCTTCACTTTGGACCTTCATCACCCCATTACTCATGGCTTGGTCTTGTATTCTGGCTCCCTGGAGCTGGCAGGTTTGCCCCTAGTAGTTGTCAGCATGGCCTTTCTTTGTATTTTGCGGTCTGTGTTATGTTGGTGTTATGCACCCCATGACACTCCCTAAATGGCACTGTGGGTGAGGCATAGGCATTTGCCAGAGGCCTGTAGGCCAGGTGTGACAGATGCAGGCCATCTGTAGCAGGGCACTGCATTCTGATGATCATATGTTCCCAGGCTGCTAACAGGAGACATCCCTGCGATGGCACCGGTAAACTGACTGTGGGTGTTACTGAAAATTGCTTTCTGTTACTATTGTGTCATCACTCTGGGTGACAACTGGATGCTGCTTAAGTCTAGGAACATGTTACTACATTTCTATGGTACTATGGGGGGGTGACACGACTGTATGTGATACACATCTGCACAGACTGTGCTGATATTTGCTTAACATTTTGGTCCCATGTAGCATAGTGGTGTGCTATATCATTCAGACTACAGGCATAACAGTATCAACCACAGGTCAGATTGTTCTGGCATATATATTTGTAGTTTTAGACTTCTTACCTTTCAAAGCCATATTGCCACTGCCAGACCTGCTGTGATATCACTGTGTAAAGGTATGTGGGTGAGGATTTCATGGATGTTGCCATGTGGGGCCTTTGCCAGGCATTTCCGTATGGTTGCCTACAGCTCATCTGTTGTGTGGGGTTGATGGTGGGTATGGGACCCCCACTTTGACATCCATGCATGTGACCTATGACCCGCCCAGTTATTTGGCTCACCACATATACAGCAGTGGTATTTGTTGACTAGGGTGGTACTGCATGGTGTGGGTAGGGCAGTACTGGGGATACACATCCTACTGTCCCACAGAGCTTTCAGTTGTCTGCTGCTATCCCAGTTAGCTGCCCCATTCCCTTACATGCTTGATCAATACCATAGATATGCTATCAGAAAATTCCACTCCATTAGTTTATTTTGTTACAGAGACTGGCTTACCTTGTGCCTGCAGCTGCTGTGAGGGTGGTGCCTGAGGGCTGACTACGTCAGATGCACTCAATACACTGCCTATACATGGTCAGGTATAGGTGGTGTGATGTTTGGCATCCATTTTACTGTGTGTGCGAGTCAGACAGAGAGAGAGAGAGATCAGTTTCTGGGGCCCTACAGTGTCAGTGTATGTGCTATGAGTTGCCTCTTTGCCAAGGCCAGGGCATACTGGACAGGCCTCCATCTGCCTACGGGGGCAGGCTCAGGATGTTCCTCCTCCAAGTCACTCTGTGCCTGTGGATGCTTTGGCAATGGCAGGGGGCTTTGTGGCCTTTCCCCATTTTGTTCCTGCTGTAACTGTTTCCAAAGGTGATGTCATCAGCAGGAATTTTGAGGAAGAAGTAAGGAAGGTCATCAAGGGCATTTGAGCATGGTTTCAGTTTCTGAAGGAGATTTTTTATGGTGGAGATAGGAATGGGTTTGATAGTGAAGGAAGGGGGTTGGGATGTGGTAGTGTTAGCGGAGGGAGAGATAGAAGGAGGTGGAAGTGAAGCTTTGTTGGGGAAGGAAGTAGTTAGTTTGCCTATAGAATCAATAAAGAAGGAGTTAAATTGGGTGGCTAAGGAGACGTCTGCGACATTTGTTTCAGGGCAGGGGCTGTCTCTTTTGTCAGGATTGAGATGGGTGGAGATGCCATTCCAGAACTTTTTGGGGTTGGTCTTGTGGTTATTTTGAAGGGTGGAGAAATAGGATTTGCGGTTGGATGCAAGACATTTTTTAACTTTGTTACTTAGTAGCTTATATTCAGTCAGGATGGTATAGGTTTTATTTTTCTGGTAATGTTTCCAGGCTTTGTCACGGAGATGCATAATGGCTGTAGCTTCTTTGCTTAACCATGGGACAGTTTTACTTTTAATTCTTTTGGTTCTGATGGGAGCAAGGATATTTAACAGGTCTAAGAATGTAGTATTAAAATAGGCTACTGCATTATCTAGGAAGAGGGTTTTTAGAGGACTCCAGTTTGTGTGTTTTAGAGTGCTGGAGAAGGTTTCAGGGTTGAAGGTTTTGAGAGAGCAGTTGGAGATATAAGTGTTGGATGGTTGTAAGGAGGAGGAAAGGTGACGAGCGAAAGAGGGAAGAGGATCGTTAAGAGTGTCAGGTAGGATGCCACTGTCAGAGATGTATTGGGGGTGGGAAACAAGAATCCAGTCAAGAGTAGTAGCAGAGGAGAAGTGTTTTGAGGGCCTGGTAGTAGAGTTTATTAGTTGTGAGAATTTGTATAAGTTTATGTTGTGTGGAGAAGTAGGGTATTGAATATCAGTCCAGTTAATATTAACGTCACCGAGGATTATGGTCTCATTGGTAATGTTAGAGGAGAACCAGGAGAGGATATCCTCAAGAATAGGGATGTTGTCTCCTGAGGGAATGTAAAGAGTGGCTATACATATGTGTTTGTTTCTATTCATCTGGAGGAGGGCTAGGGTTAGTTTGGCATTGGTAAATTGGGGTATGGGTTTGATGAAGGGAGTAACTGTAAGGAAGGAGGAGTAGAGAAGAGCTACTCCACCACCTTATTTGAGGGTCCTGTCATTTCTAATTATATTGTAGTTGGGGGGATTGATTTCAGGATCTTTTATGTGTGGCTTTAACCAGGTTTCAGTAACGGATAGGATATCTGGGTGGTTATGCTGGAGCCAGGCATGGAAGTTTGTAATCTTGTTACATAATCTTCAAGCATTCAATGTAGTGAAAAGGAAGGATTTGCAGGATGAGGGGGAGAGGGAAGAGATGGGTTTGAATGAAGAGAGGGAGAGGGACCAGGGTTTGGGTGAATGTCACCAGAGAGAAGGTTGATAATAAGTTTATGAATATGGGAAAAGAGGAATTTAGAGTGCTTAGTGTCCTGTTTGAGAGTTGGGTGTTATGTTATAGTAGTGTTGTTAGGAATTGGGGATGAGAGGCAGTGAACACAAATGAGTTTATAAGGGAAAAGAAGGTTGATATTGAAGAAACAGAGATGAGGGGATATAGTGGTTGTGGGATGTTTAACATAAGTGGGGTATGTAGAAGTTATATGAAAGGAGAGAGAGTGATTAGAATTTAGAGGACTGGTGAGAAGGTGAAGGTAGGTTAGGAAGAGAAAAAGAAGAAGAAGGAGTACAAAGGAGGTGGGATTTAGAGGCATAATGGTGTTTGAGTATTGTGCTATTGGGGAAATTGCAGTACAGTGGAGAGCAGAGTGGCTATGGGATTAGTCAAGCTAGTTCTAAAGTGGAAGATAGCTAAGGAGAGAGGGAGGAGTGTGAGGGTGGGGCTGATAAGCTTGTGATTGGAAGTTTTGGGTGTGGGAGTGGTGCTATGGCTATAAGTGTTGACTATGAAAATTAATTTGCATTGAGGGAAGATAAATTCTTGTTTGTTAAGGTACCGGTGTCTTATAATGTCACATATTCAATGTCAGAAGTTATGTATGAAATGTATGGGGTGTTTACTGGGTATGTTTCTATTGGGTAATCACTTCTGTGTGTGTGTGTGTGTGTGTGTGTGTGTGTGTGTGTGTGTGTGTGTGTGTGTGTGTGTGCAAATGTATTGTAGATAGCTAGTAATTTGTAATGGGAGGGGTTAGTTGTAATTACTATAGCAGATTGGGTGGCTTGAACTCTGGTGGGTGTGGTTTGGTCAAGTGTAAATTACAGGTTTTGGAGGGGCGGGTGGAATATGGGGGCAGGGAGAGAAGCGGAGTGAGCCTGACCTTAGCAAGTGTGAATGGAGTGGGATGAGCCAAGATCCAAGCAAGTTTGTGTTTAAGAAAAACAATGAGAATTGATCAACAACTGCTGTGAAGTCATTTCTTAATGATTTATCATATGGTCTGTTTACCAAGGACCAAATGTCCCTCAGATGACAAAGTATTTAGTATCACATTTATAGATTCATTGATTCGTAGATTGTTACTAGGCTAACAACCCCTGGGTGGGGGGGTGGATTTCTAAACTTAGCCAAGTTTTCCAACAAAAATAATGATGTCCCGTAGAAGGCCAAGCATTTCTAAGCTACCTCTGTCCATACGGGACTTGGGTGCCAGGCCCAGTGTAAATTTTCTATTCCCCATCTACTGGTCTAAATTGTGCATAAATTGGGTCATAGACAAACTCAGGTTCACATGGATGAGATGCCTGTTCCATAGGATGGCAGTCTCTGGGACACATATTTGTCTCTCTAACATGTTCTGTTTAAATCACAGACATAATTCAGGTCCTCAAACCTTGTATTTTTGGTACCGTTTGACTTATGAATATACAGGAGACTCATAAGTGTGGGGTTTTTAGATGCCTTGTAAGCCAGGCATAGCTTACCATTCAGAAATGTATTAGAGACTGAGGAGAGGGAAAGGATTTTAAGACCCTCTGCATAAGGTAGATTTGTAATGCCTTGTATGCTTTTTGTAAGGGACCTCTGAGGTCGATCTAGTTGCTGCATATTCCTGGTCAGGTACATACTGAAGGGAGCATTGTACTGGTTTGATAAGCGCAAACTACAGTGGGATAATGACCTCTTTGGACCTAGATACCATGCCCTTGCTTATGCGTTGCAGAAACATAAAAGGATTTTCTCACCACTGTGGCCACATGGTGGTAGAAGGTAAGCCCACTGTTTACATAATTATCCAGATTCCTGACCACTGGGTCAAGTCTTAGGGGTGTATTATCAACATTGTAATTATCTGGGATGCATAACCTCCCAAAAGGTACAATTATGCATTTCTTAGCATTGAGTTTAAAACCGTGGCTTTGGCATCATTAGTTAGTCAAATATAGGCCTTCTTGAAGAATGCTAATGTCTGCAGTAGTCCATGATAACCCCCAGCTTGCAATCATCTGCAAACATAGTCAGCTGTAAACCTTCAGTGTCCATTTCCACTTCAGAGAAATATATGCCGAGAAGGAGTGGGCCAAGTACTGAGCCCTGGAGGGCTCTAGTAGTGATTGGCCTTTGTTGGAGGTGGCCTCACCTATTTTGACCCCCTGAGTCATATCAGTGAGACAGTTGGCTTTCCAGAAGGTGATAAAAGGGTTTATACCTAATTTAGTGAGCTTGTCTATAATGCCTGACTGTGGCATTGTATCAAAAGCCTTAGCCAGGTTGAGGTAAGCTGTGTGCACAGTCTTTCTGTCATCCATACTCTCTCAAAGAAATCCACCAGATTTAATAGGCATGACCTACTTTAACAAAGCTGAACTGTGATGGATCTAGCATTTGCAGGTTGCCTATGTCCTCATTTATCATGTCCATGGTGATTCTTTCCATGACCTTACATATGACACTGGTTAGACTTATGGGCCTTGTAGCTAGCTAGATCACTGTTTGGACCTCCTTTGTGCAGGAGAATGACTGTGGCCATATTCCATTCCTTGGCCACAAAACCTGACTGTGATTCCAGTGGATGAGACAGGTCATGTTTCATGTTATTTAGTAAGCATTCCAGGATGTTATCAGGCCCATCAATGCAGTGTTTTTGGCCTTGGAAAGTGCAATGAAGACCTATTCCCTAGTAATGGTTGGGGAGATTATGGAGTGTAGTATTTCCTTTGGACTATCAGGGTGAGTGGAGGGAGAAATTTCAGGTGAACCTGTCAGACAAAAGGTTGGCAATGGTCTCTGGTTCAGCGAGGGCAATGCCATTTATAATAAATTCTGAACATTGATGCATATTTCCCTTGATGTTAATGGACATATTTGGAGAAAGTATTATGGTTGTCCTTTGCCTGAGAATCATTTTTTCTTCAAATTTAGCTTTTGAAGTATTAATTAACTCTCTTAACTGCCTATTTAGATTGGTCAGGGGGCTTTTTCGTATGTTGGACTTTGTTCCTCTTACACATGGCCAAGCTATGTTTTCTTTTGTTGTATAACCATTTGATAATGAGATTCCACCAGGGTGGCTTGTCTTTTGAGTTTGTCTTATTCTAAATACAAGTGGGCACATCTTGCCCTACTAAGCTATCAATGTGGCTGTACAGGGATTTTGTAAATAGCCCTGCATATGCTGCAGTGTTTACTGGGTTTGGGAATACTTGGAATTTAGCCAAGTTGTCACTTAGTATAGAGAGGGTAGTTTTATAATAGTTCCTAAAGGTTTTTGGTTTTGCTGGGTCTCAGATTTAACTTTTATTTCAAACAGTAATGCCTTATAGTCAGATCTGATGAGTGAAAACATTACAGTGGGTGAAGAAGTTTGTTCCTCATGATTGTGGGCACAAGGTCAAGGATGATTGTAATCCTACTAGGCAAATGCACCAACTGTTCCAGGATGTTGATATTAATGAAGTTTAAGAATCACTGGGCTTGTGCATTAGAAGTGGTGTAGGATTATCAATCTATAGAGGGTTAGTTGAGATCCCTATGAAGATCATATTGGGTTGAACAGTGAAGGAATCTAGTACATTAACATAGGAAGTATGGGTTTCCTGGCACACAAAGGTGGACCTATAGGTTGCAAGGATATGGTACGAGACCCTGTTTATGGATATTTGCACATGTATGAGTTCCAGTGGGTCATACCCTAACTAGTCTGGCTGTGAGGTTGTTTTTAATATAGACTGAGACTCCTCCACCTTTAGCTCCCTCCTGTGAAGTAGCTGGTCTAAAGGTGTGAAAGACATTATAACTTTACACCGACTTTAAACCATGTCTCCATTACTACACAGATGTGTACACTCTCCAGGGAGAGGAAGGCTTGCAGGGAGTGGAGTTTCTTATTAAGACTTCTAGCACTGGGCAGTACCACCTTCAGATGTTCCTTCATATGTTCAGTTAAGTTGTGAGCTTTATGAGTTTGGCATTGCTTGAAAAAGACAGTATGGGGGCAGAAAAGGTCTTTGTCAATATCCAAAAGACTAGACAGTATAAGTGCAGACCATCACTGGCACAGCAGCATGGTCTGTCAAACATAACCTCCCAGGCCTTCAAATATTGTACCCCCTTGGATTGACACTAGAAGTTAAGCCAATTGTTAAAATCAATCATTTTCTGTTGGTAACATGGCATCATCCTTGGAAAAGTTAGTTTGCTGCTCAGTGATAGGCTCATACCTGCCTGAGGCACACAATCATGGAACTCGATGATGTCACACTTCATATAGTCAAGGGAGGTATGTCTCAGGTCATTAGCACCCATATGGACTATGATAAAGTCATACTTGTACCTGTGATTCACTTACCTAAGTGCCTGTGTGACTTGACTGATCCTAGCCCTGGAAAAGCAGCTAACCATGACTCTATCCTTACTCTGTCTGGTGAGGGAGACAATGGTGTGCCTCACTACAGAATCACCAAAGACCAAGAAATTTGGTTGTGTGCTGGTTTGCCTTAAGGGTTTAGTAGTAGAGGGATCAGATACAGTGTTACTATGTGTAGCTGTGAGTGATGTTTTAATGGAGTGTTTACAGAATGGCTGTGGACCCTTTTTTGATTGTGCTGGGCAGGAGGTGTTATTGTTTTAGAAAGATTACCTGTAAGTGCTACTGCATAAGTAGTTTTATGTTTAAGGTCTTTACCCTGTGCATTAGGCATGGTGCAAGTGTCACTGGTAACCTCTATAGAATTAGATTTTGTTGTATGAGAGAGTTTTGCCTCTAGAGTTAAAGTGTATTCACACCTCTCACATATCTTATCTGTTTGATTAAGAGTAAGTGGGTTGTCAGTGTATATGAGGCAATTGCTACAATGTGCCAGAATACCCATCTCAACCAGAGTGGTCCCAGTGAGAGTCAGCAAGTGCATATCCATGGGTGCTGATCTACTAGGGAGGAGTAAGGGAAATGTAAATATTGAGTAGGTCAGTAACACAAGGAACTTGATGAGCAATGCTTAGCTATGGACAAACTAGATGCTATGGTAGGTAAAAAAATCTGTGTAAACAGTAAGGGTATTTTAAGGGAAACTTACACTGTGAGAGATCGGTATCTACACAGATTACAAGGGAAAATTACGCTGTGAGATATCGGCATCTGTTAGGAACTGCTGCAAGGAGAGCACCAGTTTTAACTGAAGACTGCAAAGAAGGTGTTAAATAAATTTGTTAAAGTCAGACTGTAAAAATCATCTGGCATTCAAAAACAATGTCAGTCAATAACAAACAGTAATGCAGGAGAACTCAAGTATCTTATTTACTAATACTCTAATGTACATTAGGAGGCAAAAAACCATACAGAAACTTGTACAGAATTTTGTCTGATTTTATTGGTGAGACATATGGTATTTTATACACTTTACTATCAGCTTTTGCCCACCTCACTGACGTGGTCAGTGACAGGGTCTTTACATCATAGTAACTTATGAAAAAGTGCTGAGATGGTGTTTTTCAAAAATCTTTTTCCCATGAGAATATTACAGCCTTGCAAGCACCTGGTCAGTCACAATGTCCTTCCGAGGATGTAGCCAATTCAAGGCTCTTAGATTAGTTCGAATACAATGGGTGCATGTCTTCTTTAATGCTTCTCTTTGTCCCTCTCTTGTTTACCAGCTGGACACTATCTCTGATAGTGCGCACAAGGCTATTCTTCTGGTGGAAGCAGGAAAAGATACACATGCAGACAGATTTATTATTTTCTAACTTTGCAAAATAATCTTTACTGACAGACATGAGCCAGGCGAGCTGAACGCTGCCAAGGCCAAATTTCTAATTACACTGCAGCTTATGCTTCAAGCAATAATATGCGAGTTTATTTCTACTATTATTCTAGTGAAACAGAATTAAATGCATTACATATCATACTATTTTTCAACCTTTGTTCCCTATATAGATTTGAGCACATTTATTCCTGTCTAAAGCACACATTTCTCTATATATCTGACCACACAACTTATATATGTTTGAATGTTTGAATACACATTTTCCTAAGCAGCATATATGTAAATATATTTTTCTAGGCAGCATGTATGTAAATATATATTTTCTAGGCAGCACATATGTGAATATATATATTTTTCTAACATTCTCCCTCCTGTTAATGCATTTCATTCTATTTGAAACATAAACAGTATCATTTCATTTCTTAGCCTTTTCCTTTCAAGGACTTTTAGCTAAGTAAGTCATTTGCTTTATATTTCAGATAGGCTTTCGCTTGGTATCAACAAATTCAATTCCATGTCTTGGTACATAGTTTCAGTTACTGATATGTCAACTAAGTCTTTAACTAATTTTTTCACACAGGGTATGCCGCAGCAGACACATGCTCCAATTATGAGCAGTACTACACAAATTGCTATCAGAATATTCATAAGGACCGACCCCCACCCCCCAAATAGATTCTGGAAAAAGTTCGTCAGTGGGTTTGGGCCTGGTTCTGCCATTGCTGACACCTGCTGTATTACCTCCAGGTGATCATTGATTTCATGTTGGTTGTCTGGAATGTACGCACAGCATTCTTCTTTGATAAGCGCCAAGACGCATTACCACCTCTCGCCGCTAGGGTGAAGTCGAGAGCCATTCGGTTCTGTAATACGACCGTTCTCATTGCATTCATTTCATCAGTCACAAGTTCAAGAGCGGAAAAAGTCGCATTGCTCATTACTTCGAGGAGTTTTGACAATTTCCTCTGTTCCCAAATCGATTTGACTGCTCCGTAGGCTGGGAATATCCCAGCCCAGGATATAACACTGTCACTCAAGTCCATATGAGTTAATTTTTCTTTGTCCTTCACAGCCGAGTGATCCTTCCAGCTTGCTTCAATCTTACCCACTGGATTAGCAGGTTTTCTGACTGTATTCTCGGCTTGCTGAGCTATATTTCTCACATTGCGTATTTTACCCAGGGGCAATTCTGCAGTATGTCTTATGGCTGGAACCAGATAACCCAAAAAACAACTGCCGGACCAATTCTCAGGTAACCATTTATAGGCCTTTTTCCCACAAACAAAATAACAGTTTTCTACTTTAGTACTGATGCGGGTTAACCCTGAATGAAACATTTTTTTATCTATAACAGATAATTGTCTATATATTTCAGGAGTTTTTTGCACATCTCTCAATGTTGTTTTCATCAAGCTTAAATACGAACCATAGTTCGTGCTACAACTAGTACCTTGGTCTACAGGTTTTATATAACATTTGTAAGACACAGTTATGTTACAGTTACTCCAACCAACCTAGAGTGTGTCATTTTTAATGAAACAAACAATTCCTTTCTGAGTAACGGGTAAATATAATGCCACTTTGTCTTGTGATCTCACAGTACCCGTGTCAAATAATAGGTTTTCCCAAGTTTCATTTATCCCCAGGGGGACAGCAGACATTAAAAGTCCTCCATATGCTGTGGGTATTGCAGTACAAACCCAGCAATTTGAAACATTCATAGTCTCTACATAGACTCGTTTCATAGCCAGGTATGTGTTGAAGTTCGGGTGCCAGTCTATAGCCAGTCCATCATCACGTTTTATCAATTTCACTTCTGTAGTTATATGCAAGAAAAACCATAACAACAAAAAGGTCACTACAAACATGGTTAATAAATGTATGATCAGCAGGCCAGTGAACCAATGTCTTTGGGGTTGCTTCACATTTTATTCACTCTGCCTCTGGCCATCCTGTATCTGTGGAATGTCAGTTAAAAATGTTTGTCCAATTTAAATTCTTTGAGTGGTTTACAGTGCGTCAAATGAACCCAAGATGATCTCTCAGCAATTTTTACTGCAGTAGGTGTTGCCAATAGTACCTGGTACGGACCTTCCCACTTTGGACTCGCCCAGTTCTTTCTTTTGATGACTTTCAGCCAGATCCAGGACCCCGGGGTCAGCACGGCCTCCGGTTTTGCTTCTTGTTTATCTGAAAAAGAGTTCAACTGCAAAACAGTCTTATTTGTTAACAATTTCTTCATATAACTAGCTAATGAGCCATCGGCCTCCAGCTCTGCAGGCATGAGGGCCTTCCATTGTGGCACACAATATGCTCTTCCAAACACTACCTCAAAAGGGGTCAAGCCCCTTACATTTGGAACAGTTCTCATGCTCAGCAGTGCTAAAGGCAGACAGCAAATCCAAGTCTTTTGAGTCTCACTCATCAATTTTCTCAACTTGTTTTTCAAAATTCCATTGTACCTCTCCACCAGTCCTGCTGACTGAGGGTGATAAGCACAATGGTTTTTCAAAGAAATCCCAAAAAATCTCCCAAGCTGATGTATTGTCTGGTTTACGAAATGTGTTCCATTGTCACTATAGATTCTTTCCGGTATGCCAAATCTAGGAATGATTTCTTTCACTAAGGCTTTTGCTACTGTTGCTGCATCCGGATTCCTGGTTGGAAAAGCTTCTACCCATTTTGAAAACATATCTATGATCACTAAACAGTATTTTTTCCCTTCACGTTTATTCAGTTCTATGAAATCCATACAAATAGTATGGAACGGATAGGGTGGTGTTGGAAAGCTCCCTCGCTTCGGTTTAAATGCTCCCTGTGCATGATGTTTGCTACAAATATGACATGTTGCACAAAATTTTTGTGTATAATTCAGAACTGTATGTTTGGAATGTTTTGTTAACTAACTGTACCATCCCCCCTGTTGAGACATGGCTCTGCCCATGACTCAACAAAGCTGCATATCTAAATAAATTAGATGGCAATATTGGTTTTTCTCTTTGGAGATGTACAGTCCCTCTTCAAGGATTGCTCCTCGTTTTATCCACTTCTGCTTTTCTGCTTTTGTAGCTAATGTCTGCATTGTTTTTAACATTTCTAAATCTAGAGTCTCAGAAGGTTGTAGTTCTTCATTTAAAAACACAGTTTCTAGGTCTGAGGCAGCTTGCTTTGCAGCTGCATCAGCCCGAGCATTCCCTTTGAAATTCTATCTTGTTGCTTGGTATGGGCTGCACATTTACAGATAGCTATTCTAGTGGGTAACTGAATAAAATCTAACAGGTTCAAAATCAATTGTGCATGATTAATCGGTTTGCCAGTAGATGTTATCATTCCCCTGTTTTTCCACTGTTGTGCAAAGACATGCACTGTAGAGAAAGCATACTGACTGTCAGTATATATGTTAACACATTTGTCTTTCGCTAGAGTGCAAGCACGTGTCAAAGCTATCAATTCTGCTGCTTGAGCTGACAGGTTATGTTGCAGGGGTTGTGCTTCTATGATTTCGTTATCAGTCACTACTGCATAACCCACTAGGTTCTTTCCTGTAGGACCTCGTCTACAGGACCCATCCACATAAAATGTCATCTCTGCATCTAAGGGCACATCAGTAAGATCTTGTCTAGGTGTGGTTATTTGTTCCATTTCCTGTAGGCAACTGTGTGGTGTGCCATCTACAGGAATCGGAAGTAATGTCGATGGATTTAATGTCGTGCATCGTTCAATTGTCATATGGGGTTGACTCAATAGTATGGTCATACAAGAAAGATGTCTGGCAGGGGATAAAATGCTATTTTTCTTGCAGTAAAATTATCGCAACTGCATGAGGTACTCTCAACGTGAGAGGATGAAACAATACCACTGAGGCCAAAGCTTGCACTGCCATAGCTGCTGCGACAACTGCTTGTACACAGGGTGGTAATGATCGTGCCACCGGATCTAACTGTGATGAATAGTAAGCTATGGGGCGTTGCTTGCCGCCATGTTGTTGCGTCAGTACTGACGTCATATATCCCCGCCTACAATCTACAGTCTGGAAAAATCTCTTATGGTAATTCGGAAGTCCTAAAACTAACGATGAGACTATCAGTTGTTTTAGTCTGCAAAAAGCTGCTTCTGCTTCCGGTGTCCAATGTAGTGTTTCTTGTGCTGCCATTGGTGTTTTAAATATTAAATCAGCCAATGGAGCCGTTTCTAAAGCATAATTCGGTATCCAACTTCGACAAAAATGAGTCGTTCCCAAGAAGGACATCATTTCCTTTTTGGTAGTTGGTCTAGGTGTTTGTAAGATTGCTGTTTTCCTATCTTCATCTAATGTTCTACCTTCTTTGGATATCACATATCCCAGGTATTTAACCTGTTCTTTCCAAAGTTGCAATTTATGTTTATTCACTTTATGCCCTTGCTCAGCTAAGAATTTCAACAATGCTACTGTGTCTTCCCTACATTGCTGCTGGGTAGGAGCTGCAAGCAAGATGTCATCTACATAAAGTAGTACTTGGCTGCCCCCTGGTGGAGAAAACCCCGCCAGGTTGCTAGCCATCTCTTGTGCGAATATTGTTGGACTTTCACTATATCCCTGTGGTAGTCGGGTGTACGTATACCTTTTGCCCTGAAATGTGAATGCAAACCAATGCTGGCTGTCAGGGTGGATAGGTATTGAAAAAAACGCATTGCTAATATCTACCACGGTGAAATATTTTGTTGCGGCTTCAAATCATTTAACAAGGTATCGGGTCCGGCACCGTAGGTGCCCTTGGTATTACTGCATCATTCACAGCCTGTAAATCTTGTACCATCCGCCATTCCCGTTTGCTTTTTTAACAGGAAATAGAGGAGTATTACATGGTGAATCCAAGGATTCTACCAGTATCCCTTTCTTAAGTAATGCCATTATGATAGGTTTGATTCCTTGTTCTGCATCCTTGCTCAAAGGATATTGTCTTTTCCTTGGTCTAAAGGCCGATTTTGGTGTAATAACTACTGGCCCTGCTGTTCGAATAAGTCCTACATCCGATTTCCCTGTTGACCAAAGAACATTTGGTATTTTACTCAAAGCTTTTTCTTCTTCTTCTATCAAGAACGCCAGTCAGCTGTCTTCACTCTGTTGTAAGTGCACAGCTGGGCGTGCTTGCTAACCAATTTAGTTTTTGTTTCTGTACTCCTAAGTCCGATAACTCTAAGTCAGTTAGTTTCTCCCATTTTGTCACTTTGTCACCCAAGTCTACCCACCTAACATTCCTGTTCTTGGTTAGGCTAACATGCGGTAGTTTATTGGATTTGTACAATTCCAAGAACTCCTGAGGCAATGAACAACTCACTACACTATTGCCCTCAGTGTCCCAGTATAAAGTCCGTAGTATTAGTCTATTTGGGATTCCTGAACAATTTTTGTTCATATTCTTTATCAGGTCCTGATGTGCTACAATAATATAGGGTACAATGTAACAAATGTTGCTGATCAACATCGAGGGGAAGCACCTTGCTGGTGGCTACATTCATCAGTTCCTTGGTCACTGCCCCTGGACCGGTTGTAACCAGATCCTGGCTGTACCAATAATAGGCCTCACCCTCCGATCGTACTACAAAAGCATCAGTTTGTCTCTGTGCCTCCATACCATTCATGGTAGGGACTACTGCTATGCCAAAGAGTTGCATAAGATCTCTTCCCAATAAGTTCATGGGGCATTTGGCAGAAAGTACTATTTTACTTCTCTGGGTTATACCGAGATGGGGTCAGTTATTGCTATATCATGGGAAAGTGGTTCCCTGTACAGCTGTCCGCTTGCTGCTTTCACTAATATGTAATCGGGTGACTCAGAATGTTCCGTAACTTTGAAGGATGTATCAAAGTTCGTGATGCTCCTGAATCACACAAAATTTGACTTCTCTCCTTCCACCAGAAGTGTAACTTCCGGTTTAATGTCTGCTAAATAGAGCTCCAAGCTCAGTAGTGCCAAGTCCAAAACTTCACTTTCCCCAACTTTTACATCCGGTTGCATGTCATTTGTTTCTTCTAAGGTATTTACATTATTCCCCTGCTCATTAGTCTCTCCTAATGACTGCCGAGCAGTATAACTGCCATCTAGTCAATCCTTATCATCCTTATCCTTTTTTCCACAGGTGCCTTGTTCCTGCAATCCCTTGCCAAATGTCCCTTTTTACCGCAATTGAAGCACTCACCTCTTTTTTTCCTGTCCTCATAAAATTCTGAGTTTCTGTCAGAACGCTTGTTACCCTGAGCATTTCGCTTACCCTTTTTGGCTGTTTGTACTACAAAACTTCCGCACCGTCTTCAGCTGTGAAGACCTGCGTTTTCTTTTCTTTTACTGTTAAAATGTTTTTCGGCATGTCTAGCATATTCTAACAAGGCTTGAAGCCTACTGCTCGGTGATCTATCATATGCTTCGTGAAGCTATTGATAGGGGCAATACAACCTTTTAAAATGCATTCTTCAACTGCTGTTCATATGAGCTATCATTCTTTTGATTTTCAGGAATAGTCATACCACTATGGTTATTAAAACATTCTAATAATCTACCATAGTATGCGTCTACTGTTTCATTATCTTGTTGTATGCGCATTGGTTAATACAAGTCCAGTCTGCCCTAGGTTTCCACTTTTCAGTAATGCGGTCTGTAAGACCCTTCAATCTAGTATCTAGTTCTGCGTCACTATGTGGGAGTGGCCTGAGTTGCGCGTCACGGGCATTCCAGGCACCACAAATCATGTGCCAGTCTGGACCTAAAATTTGTCTAACTACTTTTTCTACCTCTTCCCCATTCAGGTGGTAACTCAATCTCATGCCCTGTAAATCTTGTACAAATTTCTCAAAGTTAATTTTTGGATGGGGAATTCCCTCTGTAGCTTTCCGGATGTCTTCCGGTGTCCATGGTCTATACACTAAGAGAGTTGAGGCCTGGCCCTCCTGTCCTGCCTGTGGGTTTGGTACTTCAATTAATGGACAGATTTCCTCACTCTCATCTAATGAATTTCCGCTTGGTTGAACATCTATAAATGTTTGACGTGTTCGGGATCTAGTTCCGATAGGTTCTCTTACAAATGGTTGTCTTAATATCCCTGTTGTCTCCGGATAACGGGGGTCCAGCCCGCCCTCCCGCTTCATATTCTAAGTAAGGCATCGGAGGAGGTGGTAGGGGAGGGACCGATGCTACTATTGTATTATTATCCTCTTTGTCTAAAAACAATGCTTTTGCATTTTATTTTTCTGTTCCCTTCGGTTCACTTCCTCAATCCACCTATGTGCTTGAGGAACGCCCAACTGTTGTTGTTTTTTTGCCTGACCTTCTGCGTCAGATTTTAACTGTTTCAAAAGTTTTACTAATGATATTTTATCTAATTTACCATCAAAGTCATACTTATTAACCCATTTTGAAAAATATCTCACATTATCTGCTCTTTGCAATTGCATATACTTTGCATCTTCTGTTAGGGGTGGGTCACGTGACCCTTTAGTGCATTCATTTCCCATGTCTCTGAAAGAAAAAAGAACTGTTACGTAACCCTTTCTCTTGTACCACGTGGTATCTTATTCCCCGTATCCACAGTAGTGTCTAGAATAACTGTTTTACTTTGCTTTGTTTACTTCCTGATCTATGACTCAAGATACAATACTTCGACTACCTCTCTCCCTGCTATCACAAACCTTAGCAATAGCACAGTGTAACCTGGTCCCTGATCTAAAACAAAAACAAAGAGAGGAATTCTGCTTACCCGAGCCTCCCGCTTACTGTTCGGAAACTTCTTTTTAGGATCCAGTTTTCCGCTTTTCGCCACAGATCAGACAAGTGGACAGCCTCTTTAGATACGACAATTCAGTCGGAGGTCTTTCCTTCTCCTGCGCAGGTTTTGGTGCCACCTATATACTCTGACCTGTAGCTTACCAAGGAATTCCGCACGATTAGGACCAAAATGTTAAATAAATTTGTTAGAGTCAGACTGTAAAAATCATCTGGCATTCAAAAACAATGTCAGTCAATAACAAACAGTAATGCAGGAGAACTCAAGTATCTTATTTACTAATACTCTAATGTACATTAGGAGGCAAAAAACCATACAGAAACTTGTACAGAATTTTGTCTGATTTTATTGGTGAGACATATGGTATTTTATACACTTTACTATCAGCTTTTGCCCACCTCACTGACGTGGTCAGTGACAGGGTCTTTACATCATAGTAACTTATGAAAAAGTGCTGAGATGGTGTTTTTCAAAATCTTTTTCCCATGAGAATATTACAGCCTTGCAAGCACCTGGTCAGTCACAATGTCCTTCCGAGGATGTAGCCAATTCAAGGCTCTTAGATTAGTTCGAATACAATGGGTGCATGTCTTCTTTAATGCTTCTCTTTGTCCCTCTCTTGTTTACCAGCTGGACACTATCTCTGATAGTGCGCACAAGGCTATTCTTCTGGTGGAAGCAGGAAAAGATACACATGCAGACAGATTTATTATTTTCTAACTTTGCAAAATAATCTTTACTGACAGACATGAGCCAGGCAGCTGAACGCTGCCAAGGCCAAATTTCTAATTACACTGCAGCTTATGCTTCAAGCAATAATATGCGAGTTTATTTCTACTATTATTCTAGTGAAACAGAATTAAATGCATTACATATCATACTATTTTTCAACCTTTGTTCCCTATATAGATTTGAGCACATTTATTCCTGTCTAAAGCACACATTTCTCTATATATCTGACCACACAACTTATATATGTTTGAATGTTTGAATACACATTTTCCTAAGCAGCATATATGTAAATATATTTTTCTAGGCAGCATGTATGTAAATATATATTTTCTAGGCAGCACATATGTGAATATATATATTTTTCTAACAGAAGGTCATAAAGTTCAGGTAATCAACACAGAAACAATTAATGTAGCTGTGATAAAAACAATGCAAAAAAAACACTGTAAGTCTTAGCTTGCTCGTAGGTTATGAGCCAAGCATTGTGTAACTGCGATAATTAAATAGCAGAGGAGATTCGACAAAAATAAAAAAAACAATGTCCTGTGGCCAATCAAAAACAGCACGCTTATCTTTCCTTTATACAATCCCAAGTCAGAAAATGACCCCAGTCCCCTTTGCTCTCACTAAAGTGGGACCAATACAGTTCTAACTAAAGACTCTATAAAAGGTCAAAAAAGTGTAAATATTCAACAGAATCACTCAATTAATGCAGCTGTGACAAAAACAATGTGAAAAACAAGCTGAAACAGTGGATATGGTAACGTAAGTCAGCTTTTGTAGAGTTTAACAGAAACCAGCAACACTCTTCTTCTCAAGTAGCGTTGCTACCAAACTTCGCCAAATGCCTTGGAACTTGTAGGTCAAGAGCCAAGAGGTGTATAACTGCGACACTTAAATTGCAGTGGAAATTCAATAAAAGAACACAAACAAGGCCCTGTGACCAATCAAAAGCAGCACACTCTTCTTCCCTTTACACATCCCAGGCTCAAGCATAACTTAGGTCCCCTCTTCTCTCACTAAAATGGAACCAAGGCAGTTCTAACTAAAGACTGTAAAAAAGGTAAAAAAAAAGTGCAGAGATTCAACACAGAAATACTTACTGCAGTGAAAAACAAGTGTTGTAACAGTGAACATGGTAATGGAAGTCTTAGCTTTTGTAAATTTAAGCAGAAACCTTCTTCTCAAATAGTGTGGTCGCCAAACATCATCAAACACTTCAGAGCTCGTAGGATATGGGCCAAGAGTTGTGCAAATGTGATGCCTACATAGCAGTGGAGACTTGATAAAAAACACAAACAAGCTCTTGTAGCCAATCAAAACAAGCACTCTCTTCTTTTCCTTGACACAATCTTGGGACAGAAAATGACTCAGGTTCCCCTCAACTCTCACTAAAGTGGAACCAAGGCGGTTCTAACTAAAGACTGTAAAAAAGGTAAAAAAATGCAGATATTCAACACAGAAACACTCAGTTAATGCATTTGTGACAAAAAATGTGAAAAACAAGTGCCAAAAATAGTGGATATGGTAATGTAAGTCTTAGCTTTTGCAGAGTTTAGCAGAAACTAGCAGCACTCTTCTTCTCAAATAGAGTTGTTGCCAAAGGTCACCAAATGCTCAGGCACAGAGATTCAAATTGTAAACAAGCTAGCCCTCTAGACAATCAAATAAATTTGTGATAAGACTTAAACCAGCAATTTCCAGCTAAGAAGGGAGTACGTTATCCTCTCCTGCCAAAAGATTGGAGACTACAAACCTTCCTAATGTAAAATAACTGGTTTTCAGCCGAAGTACTTAAACCAGAAGAAAGACACTTAGAATAATAGGCACAATAAGCCTTCAACAGCAATTCCCAGCTCAGAAGGGTGAGGCTACCCTCTCCTCCTACAACAGTGTAGACCACAAACTTTCCTAATATAAGATAACTAGTTTGCAGTCCAAGTGCTGATTCTCTACATGATCTCCCTTCTCGTATGACAAATCATTTCTCCTGTTGTACTCTAAACCCAAATCTGAAAGCTTACCACCTATGCAGCTACAAATGATCTCATTTTGAATTAATGCAGAATGTGTACAGAGTAAATCAAAACAATATTAATGCAGAGACAGATAAATATATAGACAGATAAAGATACAGATGAAAATACAGATACACATACACAGATAGGCAGTGAAATATATATTGATATATAGGTATTAGTGTAGATACAGGCATAGGTATAGGTGAGGATATACTTAGAGATATAGGTATCTATATAAAAATAAATATAAACAAAGACAAAAACACAGCTATTGGCATAGATATAAATAAGGATACAGATATAACTCTAGAGGTATAGATGGAGGCACAGCTATAGTTATAGGCACAGCCATAGATATGTATATAGATATTGGTATAGACATAGCTATAGATCTAGATATTGACATAGCTATAGATTAGATATATATATAGATAAACAAGAGCCTCATGAAAGGGCAAACACTCATATGAGTGAACCTATAAAGACCAAACAATTTACACAGAATGCTCATATGAGCAATCACACACAAAAAAAGGAACATCTTTTTCCTAATTATGTATACTAACTCTGAGAACGCACAACAGTCATGTACTTGCAAATTTCCTTATCCAGATGTACCACGATCCTATTAAAAAAAACTGCTGGCAGGAACTCCATTCAAACAAATGTTCTTTCACATGAGCATTTGCTTTTTTTTTTCACCCATAAAAAGCTTTCACTTATGTGATCATTCGCCCTTTTGGTCTACCTCCATGTAAACATATACATATATAGACAGGTGCAAACACAGATGCAGCAACAGATGTAGGGAAGGATAAAGGTGCAGTTGTATACAAATATATAAATATAATCTATAGATATGCAGATAAAAAATATACAAATACATTTATAGGTATAGATATAGATATTGTAGGATAGTGCAATGCTTCTCACCAAATAGAACAGTACAAGTGACCCAAATAAGAATGAATAGTGATATAAAATGTGCTTGTATGTGTACATAGAGGTGTAAGTAATGTTTGTAACCAGAGCCCGATCCTGTACTAGGTGACCTAAGCAATTGCCTAGGGCCTCCTGGCTGGGGGGGCTGCCACAGCATTTAATTTTTCATTACGCAAAAATAACAATACTTCTTTATCCATCCATGAATCTCTCTCAGTGCACTTTGCATCCATCCATGACACACACACACACACACAGATTTAAATATTGCAGCTTTTGCATGTATTTGACTTGACTGCTGTGAGAGACTTTTTCCTGCTGATTTGACTACTGTGAGAGACTTGGACCTGCCACTATGTACAACTTGGAATTGGAAGTCTGTGCAAGAGCATGTGTGTGTATAAAATGCCCTATTTAGGAATGACAGGTTAGTTAATTAACTCACTCAGGTTAAAATTGTGTAACTTGGTTTCAGGAGGCAATAGCCAAAATCCTCTTACAGCAACTACCAAACTGCTCAATAGGGGTGCATTAGAATGAATTTCAGTGCATTTTCAAGGAATTGTGAGCTTCAAGAGAAGAGGTTCACTACTGCTCATGTAAGTCTTTTTAATGTGAAAATGTTTTGTTTAGTAAACATCCATCAGTGTTTGTGCTATAAAACTTAAAAGCAGTGTTACTAACACAGCAGGTAGCATATCTGCCTTTGGTGCCGAAGGCTGTGGGTTCTTCTTCCACACCATGTAGATAGATTACCAAATGTGTGGTGCAATTTAAGGGGGTATGGAGGCACTGCACTCCTGATTGTGCTCTCTTTTGGATGAGAAGCCTAACAACTATGAACCTGCTGTTGGTTTGCCAGCCATTGTATACTGCAATATTGCCAGCTTACCATTTTTTAATGTAACATAAGCAGTTTATTCTTCAAGGGCAGCAGACACTGAATTTGTAGATAAAACACTGAAATGTAAAGTTGTTTGCTAGCAGCAACCTCTTCATTAGTTACAGATCTCATTAATGTGGAATTATGCAGATGAGTTTTTCTTCTGCAGGGATTGTGCATATTGACTGATATTAGTGGGTTGTAATGACAGAATTTTGGCTGACCTTTTATGGTTGAAATCTTCTGAAATTGGGTAATTTTGTCATTATTGGCTCATACAATATTTTTCATTGCTAACTGGATAAATGTTCAACACTACAAATTTAAAGCACACTAACACATGGTGCTGTATTATAAAGTGAATATAATTTAATACAATCAGGAAGGTGAATCAAAGAACACGTGCATGTATACATGGTCTTAAAAATGTGTGCAACGGACCTCACATCCTTATAGAATTAGCCTCCTCTTAGTCTGATATAGGACTGCGACTCAAAGTGCTTAAACTATGCTTTAAATTGCTTAGTCTATCTGTATAGGACAGGTGTTTGAGACCCTAGATTTTCATGGTCAGGAACCTCTATGGCCTCTCCAGCTGCTGCATGTGCTTTGCAAGGTACATGCCGCAGGGGGCATTGTACTCGATAATGGATCTGATAATGGAGCAGTACAGGGATGCTATGATCACCTTGTTCCTGGATGAAATCCCCTTACTTATAAAGTGGGCCATGTAGAAAGCCTTCTGTACAATGGAGGCAACGTGGTAGTCAAAAATCAGGTTGCTATCAACCTGGTTGCCCAAGTCCCTCATGACTGCTTGCGTGCTTAGTACTTTCATTTAGGGCTACATTTTCTCTCTTGCATTAAGTATACTTATCTCATCTGTTTTGCCTTATAGTACATTTGAAGATCCAAAGTTTCCAACCCCCTTGTGCTACTGATAACATTATTTCTTAGTCAGCCCTAACCCTTCTTTCATCCCATATGAATTTTTTAATCTCGTTCTGCTACACATCCCAAAATTCCTCTTCAGAATCATATAAGAAAGCTTATCCATATATAATCAGGGGAGATACAAACATTTACAGCCTGAATTCTATTAGTAAGTTCTAATTAGAACATTATTCACTTGTTCAATAACTTGTAGAATCTTGTCCTTAGTATCTATCAACATTTCCTTTGGGGCATGTTGAGGCGGTCTAGTTATTCATGCTCCAAGATAAGACATCCTAAAGTGACTCTATAAAAAAGGGTATGTTGTACTAGATAATATGATGGAACATAATGTACTAGGATGGCTTTTGTTATACTCTTATTTGTCTTATAACCAGAAATTTTGGCAAAACGTGTAATAATCCAAAAGATTCTGTCAGGTTGTCTTCTGAATCATTTAAATATATTATTGCATCATTAGCAAACAGAGCAAACTTCTTCATCGTATTGCTCCACCAAAATCTTTGAATATGCCCCTGTCAAATTTACTGTGTCAGAAGCTCCAAATACAAACCAAACAGTAAGGGGGACAGAGGGCAACTTTGCCTTGTTTTTGTTTTCTGTGTTAATTAGCCATGTCAGGGTCCACTCACTTTTAAAAGTAATCTCTAATTCCTAATATATTTCATTGATTAGCTCAGTCAAACTTCTATGAAACCAAATATTTCCAAAACAAGCCATAGAAAATCCCATTGAACCATTCTGAATGTAAGCTTACTGTTTTTTTCCCTCTGTTTCTGCTTTACCTTGTATCATGAGTGTTCCAAGTACATTATCACATCTGTCTACCTGGAACAAACTTAGACTAGTCCCTACTAATTAAACTTGGGCCACTTTTGCTAGTCTACCTGCTAGTATCAACACAAATATTTTATATTTTATAATTGTGATTAAGTATTGAAATTAGTCTGTATGAAGCTGCATTTGCTGGATCATTCCCTTCTTTGAAAATTACTAATAATACTGCACTCTTCCAAGATTTTGGGACTTGCCCTTCTAATATTACATTATTAAATAGGGCCTGCCAGATTTTAATTGTTTTCTCTCTGCCTTGTTTCACAATTCTACAGGAATTCCATCTGTTCCAAGGAACTTATCTATATCTTGCTTTTTTAATTAGGCCTTTATTTCATCAGCAGTTATGGGTACAATAAAAGCATCAACATTCATGGCAACAAGCTTTAGTAAGGTTTGATAAGTTTAACCCTGTGTAAATCTCCATCTTCTCCTTATAATCGTCTCATAGCCTATGCCTAATATATACATCCTGATAAATCCTCTTAATGATGAAGCAATTGTCAGATGATCATTATGTATTCTTCCTGGTATATAATCCTTCATTTTTATTATTCTCCTTTCTACTTTCTATTATCTCAAAATTTTAAACAACTTTATTATACAAGATATTAAAAAAGGTGATAATGGTATTAAAAAAGGTGATATTGGTACATATAAACTATGTCTACATTTCTTTTCAGCATATAGGATATGCATCTTCCATGTGTTTCCAAAAAAATATTTTTATATTCATGCATATCTTTTAAAAACTCCTCTATATTTCCCTTTATGATATTCATTTTTCCATGTTTTGTTTGGTAACGTGGGCATCCCTTGATTGTAGATCATTTAATATCTATAGATTATCTAAATAATTCCTATAGCTTTCTTTGCACAGCTTTAACATCCATTTTAGTTTTCTCATCTGGTCACTAATTGTTCTTGGTCAGAATCAGTATTATTAATGCACTATTAGGTAAGGAGTAAATAAACTACGTATACTTCTCCTTTTTGAGTCAATACTTGGGAATCTCCATTGTCTGGCTTCTCCCCATTTGAGGAAACTGCAGTTGTACACCATTTGCTGCATGATCTGAAATTACTATTGGATGGAATTTAGCATCCTTGGTCAGATACACATGCACCTGCCAAAAATAAATTTGACCTAATCTAGCCTAAGTTCCATATTTATGCAGGTAACATATGCACTCTAACTTCCCTTACTTGCTACTATCACATTTCACAGAACAATTATCTTTAAATAACTTTTAGCAATCACCATTCTTGTGTGTATCTTCTAGGGTCACAATCTCCCTTCCTGTGTTGTTGTTGTGTATCTTCTAGGGCCAAAATCTCCCTCCCCATGTTATTTTGTACCTTCTAAGGATTGTTTTATCAATTATCTGTAGGGCCACTGCATGAATCTTCCTTCTCTGTGATCAAATTCCATTCCCCTGCAAACAGTCGGATACCCTTGTGAAAACTCAAAATTATTTAAAATTTCTTTCACTTCCGGTATTTTCATCTTGTGGTTAAATACAAACTGGCAAGTGTTACTCAATAACACTACCCAAAACTCCTTTCCTACCCACTGAGTGTATCATCTCTACCTCTACCATCAATGTGCTTCTTTTTTCTATCTAGATTCCTACTTCTCTTTATTTGCTCTCTGCAAGTCTGCAGTATATCCCTCTAACCCCTTCTACTAATTAACTACAGATATTTTGTCTTATTTAGCTGCATCTCCTGTAACATTACTATACGTGACTTATCTATTCTTATATATGTCAATACTCACTCTGTATCTTGTAATACTCTGTAAGGCCATTTATATGATTTCCATCTCTGTTTCCATTTTGGGTCAGTAGCTCTTTCTCTCGGGAACCCAAATGTGCTCTTTCTAACATCATCCTCTTTCAATATGTAGGTATATTTATTTTTCATTTGTCCTGCGCCATGCTTTATTATTTCCCTTCTTGAGTCCACCCTTGCTGCAACTAATGTCTAACAAAATGTATAACACTTCCTCAATGGTCCATCCCCAAAAACAATTTAACCACCTACCACCAATTACCTATTTTCTGTAAACAATCACAAGACTGAGCTATATACAAAAACTGCATAAATCTATTAACGTGAAAAGCTCATTCCTTTACTTCATTACTACATTGCTCATTCTTGTGTAATATTGCTTTCTTCTGTGTACATTATTTGTCATCTCACTGGCACCTCTGCCTCTCGCTTGACTGCTTGATTTTGAATGAATATAAAGCTTGAATTTCAAGAAATATAATTGTTTCCTTTTCTGCACTAAAAACTATTAGTTCCAAACGTTCCATCTCAGTTACAGGTCAGGCAGTGGCCCATTACTTATTTATATTTTATTTTGTACTTAAGCAATATTTTGTAAATATTTCTAGCTCCTAGGTATTAGAAATATGTCACAGTTATTAGTCAATAGTTTGCATGTCCAGTAACTGGCAATCAAATGGAATGACAAGCAGAGTTGTAAGGTACACTTTATGACCTGTTATGTATGCAGAGGATTATATGTATCTTTAAAGCTTGCATCTCCCGAAGGGTGATCTCTCTGCCTTGATTGGATTAAATCATGCTCCTAGCACTTTAATTAATACAGAACAAGGTGTGACTAATACCCTCTGCTAGCATTTCAAACTTTCTATAAACAGCCTGTAACCTTTGATGTTTCCACAGCTAATCCATGTTCATCTGTGAGTATGTTGATACCTTACGGATCAGCTCAGTTACTCAAATTAAGCAATGGCCTGAAGTGAATATGCAGTTAAAAATCCATATGCAGAAAGAAAGCTGTTTTCAAACCCTCTTGCTCTGTTTAGATTTTCCACCTATGTCAGCATGCATGGTGAGTGCATGTGTGTGCACATGTGTGTGTGTGTGTGTGTGTGTGTGTGTGTGTGTGTGTGTGTGTGTGTGTGTGTGTCAGAGAGAAAGTGAGGCAGACACAAAATCAAACAAAGGAACATTATAAATATGGAAATATATATCTTTATCTATTTATCTGTCTATCTCTCTATCGATACATATTGATATATATGCATCTATCATATGTCTAGCTATCTGTCTGTTTATAGCAAGCTATCTATATTATTTATTTATTTTTTTACAATCTGTTAACTAAGTGAGTGAGCTGGCCTGTAGACCCTCTGCTGTCATGAACTGAGTACAAAAATACAGAAAAATGTAAAAATATTTAATAAACATTTGTACAGTGCTCATTGTTATATACATAGATATGTTGCAAGTTATATTTGACAATTATTGTTACGTTTACATTTACATTTAGGCAGGATATAAATGTAATGATAGTTGTTAAACATAACTTGCAACATACATCTGTACATAGTGGCTCTACTTGAACATCTACAGTACTGGTAAGTGGGATACAACTGCACTATGTGCACTATGTTCTTAACACACACACACACACACACACACACACACACACACACACACACACACACACACACACACACACTTGAACATCTACAGTAATGGTAAGTGGGATACAGCTGCACTATGTGCACTATGTTCTTCACACACACACACACACACACACACACACACACACACACGCACACACACACTTGAACATCTACAGTAATGGTAAGTGGGATACAACTGCACTATGTGCACTATGTTCTTCACACACACACACACACACACACACACACACACACACACACACACACACACACACACACACACACACGCACACACACACTTGAACATCTACAGTAATGGTAAGTGGGATACAACTGCACTATGTGCACTATGTTCTTCACACACACACACACACACACACACACACACACACACACACACACACACACACACACGCACACACACACTTGAACATCTACAGTACTGGTAAGTGGGATACAACTGCACTATGTGCACTATGTTCTTAACACACACACACACACACACACACACACTTGAACATCTACAGTAATGGTAAGTGGGATACAACTGCACTATGTGCACTATGTTCTTCACACACACACACACACACACACACACACACACACACACACACACACACACACACACACACGCACACACACACACACTTGAACATCTACAGTAATGGTAAGTGGGATACAACTGCACTATGTGCACTATGTTCTTCACACACACACACACACACACACACACACACACACACACACACACACACACACACGCGCACACACACACTTGAACATCTACAGTAATGGTAAGTGGGATACAACTGCACTATGTGCACTATGTTCTTCACACACACACACACACACACACACACACACACACACACACACACACACACACTTGAACATCTACAGTAATGGTAAGTGGGATACAACTGCACTATGTGCACTATGTTCTTCATAGTCAATGTTGCGGTATTGACTCTTGGGAAGAATCTCAGAGCTAACAGGTGGGTGGTGGGTCATCTGTATGACCTTAACAAATAAGATTTTGCAGGATTCCAGATGTGAAACCTGCTCTAGCCCTAGAGACATTACCTAGGTTGTAGTAATTTGTGAAGGTCTGCACTGAGTTACATGTGGCTGCCTCTAGGATGGCCTGAGTGGGAAATCCTTTGAGGAAAGCAGATGTAGTCAATCCAGGTCTGGTGGAGTGAAATTTAATATGCCCAGGTAAATCTTTCCATGGTCTGAGCAACAGAACTTAATGCAGTTAGCTATTGATTCAGAGATAGTTTGTTTGGAGATAGGCTTGCCTGTTTACCATCTGTGAAAACCACCAGCAATTGATCTGCTATATTAGAGCAGTTTGTCCTGTCTAGATAGTACCTGATCTGCCTGCGTATGTACAGGGAGTGGAGGACTTGCTCTGCTCTATTCTGTCTTCCTCAGCTACTGAGGTACAGTAGGAATTACCCTCCAAAACCTTGACTTTCTCAACCTAGACAAGACAAAGGAGGTCTCTCTTCAGTAAAAGACCAAAACAATCCAGGATGTGGGAAACAGAACAATCAAAAAGGACAGGGGGCTCTGAAGAATGCACTTAGCACAGAGAACAACTATGACTATGTTCCACCCCACCCTCGCTTACATCTTTCTTTCCCTTTCAAACCTCTAGCAGGAAGAATCTCTTTCTTCCTAAACCAGTGGAAATACATCACCAGAAACCAAAGAGTCCCCAACATTATAGAGAAAGGTTCTATATTCAATTCAGTGAATTACCACCTTTCTTGGGCTTTGCAGAATCACCAAAAGAGCAAGACAGCCTCTTACCACCTATCCTCAGTGAGATACTTCAAGGATCCATCCATCCCACTCACCCAGGACAAGAGGGAAAAGCTTCTACTCGAGGATTTTTCTAGTCCCAAGAAAAGAGGGCAGGCACTTGGTAACCCATCTTGGACCACTCAAAGCTAAATAAGTTCCTCAACATCCCAAAATTCAAAATGCATACATTGCAGAGATTACTGCCCATGATCTTCCAAGATGCCTCTATGGTCACCATAGACTTAAAGGACACTTACCCCCATGTCCCCATAGCAAACAGTCACAGAAAGTTCCTATGATGTGCAGCAACAATCTTCCAGTTCCAGTTCTGTGCTTTACCATATGGGCTATCAACTGCTCCCAGTGTTTTTACAAAATGCTTAGCTCCTCTGATAGTACACTGCAGAACTCTAGGAGTCCACATTTACCACTTTAGATGACTGTCTAATTCAGGGAAGATCCACTTTGGAGACCCTAGATACCTTACAGATCGAAGGTAGGTCTCTTCTTAAGTCTTTTAAAATCCTAAACTCTCTTTCAAACAAATCTCCTCCTTCTGGGAGTCCTCATAGACTTGGTTAAACAGAAAGCCTTCCTTTCACAGCACAAGATTGCTTTTGTGACAGTTTACCTGATCAGTCTGCTTACAAAACAGCTCATCACAAGAGAAGTCCTTTGGATACTGTGGTGCATAGCATCATGCATTCTCAAGATCCCATTTGCAAAGCTGCACATAAGAAAATATCAATGGTTTATGAAAAATGTTTGGGTGCAGCACTCCCAACTCCTGTAAGCCCTACTGGTCCTCCTTCCATGCCTGACAAAGGAACTCCTACGATGAAAAGAATACCATATAAAGGAACCCATTGGAAAATTTCACTTTGCCAGAAGCAGACACAACCATTACAATGGAAAGATCAGATCTAACTTTGGAAGCCAACTTAGGTCCCCTAAACTTACAAGGCAATTGGTTGCCACAGCAGAGGAAGCTGCATATAAATGAAAAGTAATCAGTCTACCTGGTCATATAAGCCCTTCAACAAAACTTAAGCTCAGGGACACTACAAATCTGGACAGACAACACCACAGTTATGTGGTACATAAAAACAAGGGGAAACTTTGTTGTATCCTCTGTACAGCCTTGCCAGAAAAATGTGGATGTTGGCTCAAGAGATAGGGTTGACTATCACAGCCTCTTATACTCCAGGCCAGAGCAATACTCTATCAGATTCTCTAAGCAGAAAAATTCTAGGCCCTAACAAATGGTTGTTGAAAACAGAGGTCTTGTTGAATCTGGCCTTAAACTGGGGAGGGGTCCCCTCAACAGCCCTATTTTATTGTTACATTTGTTAACCAAGTTAGTCCAACTGGGCCAAGATAGCCTTGTTTCAGCGGAGACCTGAGAAGAAAAGCTCCAGGAAAGTAATTAGTAAAGATAAGAAAAAAAACCTAACAATTCGATTTGTAAGATACTTAACAGTACAAAAACAGAAAAAGAGAAATATACAACAGGAATATTTACTAGGCAAAAGAACAGTATTTTGAGAATGCAGTAGCAATATGTTTGAGAAAATTGGTTAGCATGAAGTTATATGCAAGGAAATATACCAATGCCTTAAAAAATATTTTCTATTATGTAATCTACAATTCAGAGTAACATCATGACACAGTACATCAACGATGCATTTAATAGCATAGGTATTAACTGCAGAGAGAGTAATATGTTTATACACTTTAGATAGGATATTTGCCTTTCTCTACAACAAGCAACTATAGATGTTCTGCTATAGAACACAACCGACAGAAGCTTGGAAGATAGATGCATTCTTCTTCACATGGACAAACTGGTTCCACTATGCATCCCCCCTTACCCTGATCCCCAGGATACTAAAAAAATCAGGACGGACTGACCCAGCATGATCCTAGTGGTCCCCTTCTGGCTGAGGCAACACTAGTTCTCCCTCCTCCTGACTCTCAGGGAGCAGGTATTACACACATTACTGCAGGAGACAGGCCTCATTCTTCAAGTCATGGGTCTGTCTTCCTCTCCCACCTGGCCACCCTCAAGTTAACCACCTAGAGGATTGGACTTTGACACTTAGGACTGCATCCTATCCCAAGGAATAGAACTCCTTCATTCTAAGGGAAGCAAGAAAGCCTAATGCCAAGAAATCATACCTGGCAAAATGTAAAAGATTTTTCCATTTGATGTCATAGCAGTGCCACTAACCCTGCTCAAGCAGGCATCATATCAGTTTTGCAGTACCTGTCAGGCCTCTTTGGATTAGGACTTTCCTATTCCAGCATTAAGGTACCTGGATCTGCAATATCAGCTTGCCTGCACAGTGATGGACCTGTCTTCTCACTCCACCACATGAGACTTTTTGTAAAAGGGGTAATTCACTTGAGACCACCTAGAAGGAACCCCATTCCAGCATGGGATCTAAATTATGTGCTATAAAAACTAACTTTACCCCTTTTGAATCTGCTGCCACTGCCTCTCTAAAGATGCTCACCTGGAAGATCACATTCCTCACAGCTGTTACATCAGCCAGGAGAGTTTCTGAGCTAAAAGTCCTGATGTGTAAAGAACCTTTCAATATCTCCCTCAGGGAAAGGGTCACCCTCAGAAAAAAACCCACCCCTTTATGCCTAAGGTGGTATCAGAAGTTACTGTAAATCAGGCTATCCACAGGCTAATCTTCTACCCAAATCAACATAAATTTATTTACATAAAGGTGGAGAGAGAAATACATTTGTAACAATGGACAGTAGTGTATCTGGATATGATTATAAATTACTTATACATTATGTACAAGTATGTAGAAGGGGACTGTGTTTGAAATTCTTGAAATTCTTGAAATGTGTAGTGATAATTAGCTAGTGTCATGAAAACAGGTGAACTTAGATTTGTTTTGTAGAAATTGCCGAAGATTTTTTTTTTAATATTGCTAGTATTTCAGAATTTGTGTGCCTTCCGTGGAAGGTTGGGTGCCGGGCTGGCAACTCGACACCATAAAACTCCACTGCCAATCATGAGCAGACAGGTGATTCACTGTGGCGACCCCTAACCAGGAAAAGCTGGAAGAAGAAGAAGTTTTATGTCAGTAAAGAGCTCAATATGTCAGGTCCAGTTTTAGAGAAGACTTCTTTTTTCACCATTAAGTTTGAAAGTAGGTCAGATATTCATTAAATACTCTTCTTCTATTTTCCCTTTATAATATCTATCTTTTCCCGCTGTTGTTTGTAAGGAGTGTATCTCTCGACTGAAGATCTTTTAATATCCAGAGATGATCTAAATCACTCTTACAACTCTTAAGCAAGGTAGATATATAGAACATGCAGACAAGTTTACTTACAAGTGAACTTACTCTGCAAAATTGCGTGAACAGCCACAGTGTTCACCAGGGTTAAAATTATTGAAATGACTGCAGTAGTAACACATTATAGAAAAGTGTACTCATTCCATGTACACTACAATATGTTTTTGGCATACTGAAATAAAGGATATTGTGGTGATCATCAAGGGGTAAATAGAATGCATTAGAAATACACTAGTCTGGGGAAGTGTGCTTATTGAAAACAGCCAAGGACATGAATTGTAGGAATGAAGAAAGAGAAAGAGGACACGTGAAACATGGTAATGTACACAAGACCTCATCATTACCAACATGAGTGACCGGTGTTCCACACATGAAGTCAACTCCTCATTGGTCCGATGCGACCATAAGCTAATCACCCTTGATATCCACATCCCACCCCCACCCCCCATTAAGGAAACCACAGTAAGAAATTTCTCCAAAGCCAACTTCATGCTTCTTAAGACAGAAGTAGTGAACTTCATAACACCCATGCAGATGGATAATACAGTTACAACTGCTGAATCCTACACAAATGCTCTCTATAAGCACCTACATGAGTGCATGGATCGTGCCATCCCAAACAGAACCAAGACGCTATCCTCCAAAAAAAGGAAGCCAATCTGGTGGTCCCCTGCCATAAACAAACTGTACAACAGAAGGAAGAAACTGTTGCAAAAGAGAGTAAAATCCCATGAGTGGAGGAGCTCCCTGGTCAGCCTCAGTAAGAAGCTGAGATCCCTTATAAGATCCTCCAAAGCTAGCTACGAAAATAAAATTGCCACTAATTCCAAGGACAACAACAAAGCATTCTATAGCTATGTCAAGAATCTCAATGGCAACACCCAGATCTGCTCTGAGTTATAGCACAAAGGCATGAAAATTACAGAATCAACTGATATTGCCAACATCCTGGCAGATAGGTTCAGTGCTAGCTTTACCCCCCATCACCCACTAAAGGGTCCATATCTATACAGGAAGAATGCAGAGTCCCTGTAATCACAACTGCGCAGGTGAAAGCTGCACTCTCTAAAGCCAAAAACACAGCATCCATGGGACCGGACAACATCCCAGGCTGCATTTTACACGAACTTCAGAATGAACTGGCTCCCCACTTAAGCACCATGTTCAATAACAGTCTCACATCAGGCTTTGTGCCCACTGAATGGTGCACAGCAACAGTTATCCCACTCCACAAAGGGGGAGCTACCACTGATCCCGGGAACTATAGACCTATTAGCCTGACGAGCCTGGTCTACAAAGCCATGGAACGTATCATCATGGAACTCATAAACAAAGACATTGGTAACCCCCAAACTCTGGATCCCACCCAGTTCAGGTTTGTCAAAGGCAGATCATGCCTCCTGAACCTGAGCGACTTCTTTGAGGCAGTCACCAAAGCTGTAGATGAGGGTAAAGTGGTTCACACAGCCTATCTTGACCTCGCAAAGGCTTTCAACACCATCCCCCATTCTGGAATTATAGCTAAACTCAATAAACTAGGCATAAATCCCTACGTCAGAAGATGGGTTGCCATCTGGCTCACTGACAGAACCCACACTGTAAAAGTTGCAGACTCCAAATCTGACCTCGAACCAGTGACAAGTGGAGTACCACGGGGTTCTGTCCTGGGGCCGCTCCTGTTTGGTATCTACTTCTCTGAAGTACAGGCTAACACAGAAGGCCTCTGGCTAACAAAGTTCGCAGAGGATTGCAAACTAGGAGCCATAGTCAAGTCCCCAAATGATGTGAACATCCTACAGAAGGGCCTCTCTGAGACAAATGCCTGGTATCAGAGCCATGGCCTCAAGCTCAATGCCAAAAAGTGCAGTGTCATCCCCTTTGGTAAAAACTCTGTAGCCATGACCTACCACATAGGCAGCAATCTACTTAACACTGAATACGTGATAAGAGACCTTGGGACCCAGGTGGACAGTAGTCTCTCCTTTGATAGTCACATCGCCACAGTAGTTAGGAAGTCCTTCTACGTGGCACACCTCATCATAAAAGGGTTCTTATCCAGGAAAAAAGAGGTCATCATTACCCTCTACTCATCACTCATTAGACCCATTATAGAGTACAATGCCCCTTTTGGAATGTACCTCACAAGACATCTGCAGCAGCTGGTAAGGCCACAGAAGTACCTCACAAAGAGGATTACTGGACTCAAACAAATGCCCTACACTGACCGCCTCAAAAAACTCCAGCTTTACTCTGTAGCATATCGCCTACTCAGAGGTGATCTCTGCCTAACATATAAAGCTATGTCAAACCCAGAGCTGTTGGACATGCTACACTTAAAGAAATCCCAATCCCTCTGAGCTACACGGTCTAGGGACCTAAACCTTGTCACCACAATAAACAGGACATGCTGGAGGGATAGATTCCTATCCCAGAGACTTCCCATACTCTGTAACAGGCTACCCATCTATGTCAAGCAAAGTTCTTCATTAGCACTCTTCAAGAAAAATCTTGATGAGTGGATGGGAAATAGGAAATACACCCCGGGGATCACTTCTGTGTCTCTGCTCATTAGTGGCACAGGAAAATAACTTTCTTGGGTGGCATAAGCCAGGGAACCTTGTTGGCTAGGCTTGCATAGGCCCTTGGGCCGATAGCCTAGTACCTACCTATAAACCTATGAACCTATAAGATAATGGCATGTCAATGTACGTCCACTCCAGAGAAAATCAGTAGCATAAAATTAAGCACATATGTACATTGCACAGTACATACTGCTGTTTACACCTCCTGTGCAAGTATATTTATATCATTACACATTATAGTATGTTATGTGACTATCACATAAGGTTACATGTCATGGAAATGAATGTTTGTGATATTAACATCCTGACTTTATTACCTGAGAGGACATTTAGCAAAGACGGTATATACAATAAGGGTATGTGCATATTGCAAAGGTCGGCAAAATGACTTTCTTGAATATGACTGAAATATCAGCATACCTCTGAACCAATCAAGGGCACATAGCAACAAGACTCATAGACAACATTAGATAGAAGCAGACACAATTATGGACAATTTTAAAATAATACCACAGTTAATCAGTGACATTGACATAATATGTGACTGTAGGTTATTGTACATGTTCTGCAGGAGTACATTTATACAACTGTAATGATTTGTCAGTATTCTATAAGGGGAATTCAGCACACCTTCTTCAAAAATTAACACTTTTGGAGGGGTTAAGAGGGACAATGTTACACCTGTAACTTATATTAGGGGCAATCCTGGCCAGTCCAGAGGTTTGCATGACAAATAAACCACAATCCACACCTTCAAAAATCTAACCCATGCCATCAATGCTGTCAGTCAGCTGTGTATTTACTGGGTGCATCACAGAAAGACATACAACACATGCATCTTGTAGAACACCCTGAAGGGAAGTCTGCACTGTCCTCTCCTAATGGTTATGCATCCCAAGGAATAAGTTATTTATGATGTGTGGAAGCTCACTGTGCTAAAAGTAATACACTTGAGTAAAGCATTCCTAGATTACATAGGTTATAGGTATCAGCCATATGGATACCAACACTTAAAAACAGCACACTATTATGAGTATATTCCCTCCATCTGCCATGTGTAATTGCTATGGATATTGGCTGCAGCATCTGCAACTGATATATGAATTAAGAATTGATCCATTATAAAGAATGGTAAAGCACTATGTCAGACTGATGACAATGCATCAGTTTTGCCCATGCGCACAGAAACTGCAGAACTGCAAAGTCTAGCTTCGCATACCAAGCAATACATGGAGCACACTTTCTAGTAGCACATGTCAAACCGAAGATATGCACCACATGATCACTGTCACCCTGAAATTACCATGGAAAATGTTATACCACCATGAAATTCTGACATGTATGCATATGTGTTCATGCAAACTATCAAGTGGTAATACTGACATGATGTGTGGGTATGTCCATGACACTGTGCAGTCACACTATAGGTGTACCTAGGATACAACTGAACTTCATTGGTGTATAAGCAAGTACTGGACTAAAGCCCCAAGATCCTGTAAAAGCCTAGCCACATTTAACATGAGTTACACAATTTTCAATAGCTACATGAACAATGTTTACACAGGTATGAGACTATGCTATGTTTTTCTAATACCAATCACCTATATCCATGAGGGACATGGGTGCAACAACAGCAGTACAATTATGATTAACCGTCCAGTAATCTAGGTTGCACTTGAAGAGGGTCAGGAAAGGCCTTTACTTTACATGAATGGCAACTTGTTCCAGAGAAGGGGTAGCATCTGAGAGATGTACCTTTCTCTCTAACATGATTTATAATGTCAGAGCTTGGGTTAACATATTTGGAATGAGTGACCCTTGTGGAGCTTGCACTAACAAGGTGTAACATTTCCATCAGGTCCAGATTGGAGACTGCCCCATAGACCACACATATCGACCTTTAGTAGTCTGTAGCAGATATAATACAGTGATAGGGCTTTCAATCTTTCTGCATATGACTTGTTGTTTACACCATGTATCTTCATTGTGCAAAAGTTCTGGGGTTGCTCCAGCTGCTTCAGATGTGTTGTGAGGTACATGCAAAAGGTGCACTACACTCAATTATTGGTGTGATGAGGGCTGAGTACAATGGAATTATAATGTCCATTGATGTGGATGGTCTGCCCATATGTATGAGTTGTGCCACATACAAGGGATTTGTCACCACTATGGACACATGGTGGTCAAAGTTCCAATTACTATCTACCCAAATACCCAGATCACATACCGCTGGGTCTACTCATAGGGTTGCACTGTCTGTACTGTAATTAGCTTGGATATTTGCTTTCTTAAAGGGAATAATTAAGCTTTTGTGTCCATTTAGTGTATGTCTATGACTCTGCCACCTAGCATTTTTGTGTGTTTATACTTTCTGCAGTATATCGATAGTGTTTGCAGATTCAGTGATTGTCCACAATTTGCAGTCATCCACAAAGTTGGTTAGACTATGGCTGTCTAAGTTTGACTTGACTTATGAGAATTAAATACCAAACAGAAAAGGGCGTAGCACAGAACCCTGTACTATAGCCCTGGTCAATTGCCTCTTGGTGGAGGTGAATTCACACAGTACGACAGTATGTGTCCTTTCTGTGATGCATTTGACTACCCATTGGGTGACATAGGTCTCTATGCCTAATTGAGACAGTTTCTCTGTAATACCTGAGTATGGATTTGATTTGTATCAAATGCCTTGGTCACATCAAGTCAGGTGGGATGCACAGTCTTTCCCTCATCTTTTCTTGAAGAAGTGAAACAAATTTAACAGACATGATGTAACCTTAATGAATCAAACATGGGGTGGGTACACAGTCAGGAGATTATCTGTGTCCTTTTTGATAAGGTCCATGATGATTCTTTTGATTGCCTTACAGATGAGGTGAGTCACGCTTATGGAGCAATAATTCCCTGGGTTAGGTGATGGTCCCCCCTTGTTCAGATGGATGACTGTTGCTTTACACCCTTCTGCCAGAACATAGCCTGTCTGGAGGCTGTGGCTAAGCATGGATCTGACTGTGTCTGCTAGGTCAGGCTTTAAGTTACTGAAAAGGTAACCTGGTATATTGTCAGGACCCATTGATGCTGTGTTTTTAATCAAGGATCAGCTCTGAGCCCTTTCTTATTTGCAATGGTGATGGACAGGTTGACAGACGAGATCAGACAGGAGTCCCCGTGGACTATGATGTTTGCAGATGACATTGTGATCTGTAGTGAGAGTAGGGAACAGGTGAAGGAGACCCTGGAGAGATGGAGATATGCTCTAGAGAAAAGAGGAATGAAGGTCAGCAGGACTAAGACATAATATATGTGTATGTGAATGAGAGGGAGGATAGAGGAATGGTGAGGATGCAAGGAGTAGAGGTGGCGAAGGTGGATGAGTTTAAATACTTGGGATCAGTAGTTCAGAGTAATGGTGAGTGTGGAAGAGAGGTGAAGAAGAGAGTACAGGCAGGATGGAGTGGGTGGAGAAGTGTGTCAGGAGTGATTTGTGACAGACGAGTACCAGTAAGAGGGAATGGGAAGTTCTACAGGAGGGTAGTGAGACCAGCTATGTTATATGGGTTGGAGACAGTGGCATTGACCAAAAGGCAGGAGTTACAGCTGGATGTGGCAGAGTTAAAGATGTTAAGATTTTCACTGGGTGTGATGAGGGTGGACAGGATCAGGAATAAGTATATTAGAGGGTCAGCCCAGGTTGGAAGGTTTGGAGACAAAGCCAGAGAGGCAAGATTATGTTGGTTTGGACAGGTGCTGAGGAGGGATGCTGAGTATATTGGGAAAAAGATGCTAAGGATGAAGCTACCAGGTAACAGGAAAAGAAGAGGGCCTAAGATAAGGTTTATAATGGCATGCAGGTGGTTGGAGTGACAGAGCAAGATGCAGAGGACAGGAAGAAGTGGAAACAGATCATCCGCTGTGGCAACCCCTAATGGGAACATCCGAAAGATGATGATGATGATTGATTCTGTGTTTTTAGCCTTAGAGGGTATGGATGGTGCCACCCACAAACAGCTCCACCTGTAACTGTGTATTCCCCTTGACATTTTGTGACAACACCTCCAAATACAACCTTGGGTATGCATTACATGCCACTCAGTGGAACTGTTCACACAGTCAGACAACTCTACCTATGTCACACAATTACATCAATTGCTCATCATATGCCTACATGTTTTTCATTGGAAAGCTATGCGTGATAGCCCTGATACCATATATGGACACTGTACAAATGAGGTGGATTTTGCTCATGCAGAACAATTACTGACACAAATGCTGACAGTCACACAGTGCTGCTGGGGACCACCTCAATAATCCTTGTGAACAGCAGCACAAGTGCACATACAATTAGTTCAGGGATGCAACTGAATATGAACTAGTTATATGTTTGTGTATATAACAGCATTACAATGTGTGACAAAACAAAATGTCTGTGCCCATGTAATCAGTATGACATTATATTTATGTATGTCACAAAGTATTTATTGATGGTAGGTATACACGTGCACACCTGTGTCGAACTGCAAGTGTCACTGTGATGGCTGAATGAGAATTGCATAGAATGTTGATATACTCCACTACAAAAGCACATGCCTTAGTAAGGCAAGAATATACATAACTTCACCCCATGTCAACAGTTGTCAGTAGGAATATAATACAGCTATTATAGAAGGAATATGTAATCAAATAGTGGTAGCAGTCATCAATACATTACCTCATATCACAGATTGGAATACACTGCTGTAGGGCTACTATGTACAACCACACCTCAACATAGCACATGTTGATGACAGCAACATTGACATGTAAAATGTTCATAGGGTCACAGGACATTACTAGGCTAATGACCAACATCACATAAAATTATATCCATTATTATGGTATTTCAACAAAAAATTGCTATAACTATGTGATGGAAGATAGTAAGAGTATGTTTGTATGTGGTTGATTGTATTACATATTGCCTTTGTCCATATGTGACATGTTCATCACTCCATGACAGAATTAGCAATCACACATCCAGTGGTCTGGAGATGACTTGCAGAGGATCATGGAAAGACTCTGATTCATGATGTGTGTATGCATCTTTGAGATGATCGCATCCCCCAGTCTTCTACAGAAAAGATTTTATGTGGACAGAGGGGAAAAGGGGGATTTTGGATTCATTGGGCTATGTTAAAGGTTCTCCAGTGTGAACGTCAAATGAAAAGAGATGCAAAAGGTCATACAATAATCATAATATACCACCAACCACACATACACAGCAGCTGACTGAGGCCAGATTTGAAAATTAAACCTGTGTAAGTACATAAGCTGGATTCCCAACAATGTAAGACTCCATATGTCTGACTCTAACAGTGTTACATTGCACTTTTAAGCATAGTAATACATGTTAAATACCTCCATCCATAGTGCACCACTGAGAAACTGGCTTGCACAAACAATGGTAAAGTATCTACACATTCAAGAACCTGAGAAATAGTTATGTATATATGCTATGGCTGAAATAGCTGACAGATACTATTGTGTTCATACTGTAATTTATATTGGAAATGTTGAGTCATAACTTTTATTCTGTTAAAAACTGTTGCTATTGCTTTCCCTGTTTGAGCAAAGTTAAACAATGGGTGAACTCAGTTCTCTGCTTAAATGGGAAAATAGTAATCTTTCTGTTGGTTCACCTTCCTTTGCACAAACTAGGTAAGTGTTGAGATTCAGCTGTCAGCACTATGGACAGTACTGAATATAAAAAAATACAACGGCTACCTAGATTTCCCTATGGCAGCATGTGTTAGATCAGTGAGCTTAAGTTCAGTGCACATATAACACAAAGTTTGAATCCAAAACATTGCCTTTTTCCAGATGGTGAAAAGATGGCATTATACAAGTAAATGTGATAATTCCTGCAAATATGAAAAGCAATGGCTACAGTGAAGTATGTGTGCGTTTTCAACAATTTTTATCACTAATACCTATCTCTATATAGTTGGACAACTATTAGCTGTTTTTCTAAACACAAACACTTCAAAACACAATTTAATATTATGTCCAGCTTTCTAGAAATGGCAAGGGGTGGTACATGTTTTGAAATGATTATTTCTGACTCAGCAGATATGCTAACTATTTGTGTCTGGCCATATATTCAGAAAAGTGTGTGCTGTATGCTTTGTCACAGTAAGGACAGTTTGCACATAAGATTAGATGACAATTTCACCCATCATCACTTGAACATATCACAAACAGAACCCTAGCAACAATTAAACAAAATTTCACAGTACATGCACAATGATAAACTATTCCATTATGGTAACATGTTAGTATTATGCATCAGCACAGTCAAGTCAGTCTGCAAACACCATCCATCAACCTAATACATCCACACACATGCAGAGTATTTGGATGGATGGGATGACTACCATGAGAGATGAATATATTCCTAGCAGTGCTTGTTTTAATGGAACATTAATGGTCATATTTTTTGTCTGTTGTCATTATCACCATTACATGTTGGGTAACAGTGAGTGTCATAGTGTTAGAAAAGGCTTAGGAGAGGGATAACAGGCTTATGACAAGTGGAACAAGGTTAGCTAAATATGTGATAGCAGTAGGGACAGATATCACTTCAAATACTCATTTGTGTGCAGTAATCAACATATCTTTATGAGAAATCATAAGATGTAAAATGTTTAATATGTTTGTGATTAAATATGCAATACACATATATCGTCACACTAAGAAATGATGAGAGATACATTTGGAATCAAAGCCTTGAAGCTACTGTTACAAAAAACATCAGTCAAGTGATTTATTTCAACATTCCACATAGGAATTTACATTTTGTTGTATTCATCAGTCGAAATAACTGTTAGAGTAAATGTTTCAAAGTGCTGCTTTTACTCTGCTTTAACTCTGTGTTCCTTCATCACAGTGGGTTTAAGCAGCATTATGTGGAGATAACTGGAGTACTACCCCCGATGGAAAAACTCACTAGTTTTTGCCATAGGACATGAAGAGTCATTCACTGTCACTCAGCGTTGGTGAATGACACCAAACTCTGTGAAAATGCTTAGAACAAAAAGTGAAGGCTTTATTAGGGGGCATTTCTGCCATCTTGTGTGGTATGCAATTCTATTTTTGACCAGATTAAAGGTATGAAAATGAGGTAGATAGGAAAGTGGTGAAATGGGAGCAAGCTGGGGGAAGAACAAAGGGAAAGTAATAAAGGAATTGCAGGAGTGAATTAGGAAAGAACCATAGCTATCCACTTCTTCGACAGTGTAATATGAACAAGTATATAAAATTGGATGAATTTGGACTGTTACCACAACACAGATGGGTGACAACAATGCAATCATGTTGTATAGCAAATTGAACCGAATCAAGTGTGTCAAAAAGACACGTGTGAAGTGGAGAGCTGTGTATGGGGCAATTTTTTTTTGTTTTTATTTCAAAAAGAGAGGAATGATGGGGAAGGAATGAAAAAATGTCAAAGTCAGGTAGGTAAACAAGGTTAGAAATCAGACAAACTGGGTAACAAGACAGACACAAGGATGGTGAGGGACACAAAAGGTTGGGGATAAGGAGAGGACATTGGAAATACATTCTTGTCAAGCATGGGGACAGTGATAATCTAGTCACTACTCTTATAACTGTCACCACTATCCCTTTCCTCAGCCTCCTACAAGCAACCTCTCTAGATGGCTGAGGCATGCAATGCTACTTTCTAAGACCTCATGCACCATGTCTGGCAGCTCCTGGCAGATGGTGTAATCCCCCCTCCTCCAGTAATCCTGAAGGATACCAATGCACAACCTGCCAGGGTAATGCTGTCTGATGTTGAGGGCCCAGGGGAATGCAGGGCATGCAGAGGCAGTAATACCAGGTTGTGTCCCAGATGTGCTGAGTGTTGGTGCAGCAACCAGTGGAGGGGAGGTAGGCTGAGCCACAGTGGTTCAACTACCTCCCTGTGCTGAAAACCATGTTGCTTGCTGTCAGCAAATTATGACATCAGAATGGTGTGATCATAAATATAAAAAATAAATAAAAAGATAGATAAGGGGTGAGGTAAGAGGAAAAAAATCAGATAAGTATAACCATTATATGTCACATACAACAATTTAGTACAATAAAATATAATTTTACTTTTCTGTTAGTTATAGTTTTTCAAAATGAAAAATAGGATTAAGAACTGTACAAATTTATCCTTGAAAAATGCAAATATTGCATGTGTATACTTACCGACAATACAGGTTAAGTTAACAACATGGCATTTATGCCAATTTTGATGAATGTAATATTAAATATTTTTATCAGAATCTGTATACAGTATTATAATTGCCTAATGCAATTACCTTGAGCTACAGAATAAAACATGCATGCTTACTTTTCCAGTTAAGATATGTATGTTTAATTCGCTAGTAATGCATGGAAGTGCAATAATTTTAATAAAATAATGTTCATTTGTACTGCATACCCCTTTCTTCTTTGAGCCTTTCTAAGCGTTCAGCATGAGCCTCTCTGTTCACTGAAATCTCCAGAGTAGCTGAAAAATAAAGAGAGAAAAAGAAACATGAAAGTGTTATACATACCATTCACGGTTCTCTCCAGCTATGTCAGTTAATGTTGCTTTATCTGTATACTTACACAGCTGTGAGATGTCAGCAGTCCGAAACCCATCCAGCCCCTGATTGTGTTATGCTTGCTTGTGTCATTCAGGTAGTTATAATGATGCTTGCATTGCTTCCCAGTGAGTAGAATGTCAGTCACACTGGAGACAGCCTTGGCTAGACTGTTCCAAGCCTCAGACTTATATTAAAATCTGGTATACTCCCCCTGCAGCAGCCTATGGCTGTAATGCTTTAAAAGGAGTGCAATTAATATTATTGACTCCTCTACACCCCATCTTTGAACCCTGAATTTGGCACCATCCTTCTCAGCTCATGCCATGTCTGCAGAGGTCATTCAATAACAGTTAAACTGTTTTCCTGCCAGTTTGTGTATAACATTTTAATGCCAGTGTGCAAGCCTGCACAACCATGCCTACTGCATTTGCATGATGGTGCATGGAGAGCAACACTGCCAAACAGAGAGAAAAGCAGTTTATGAAATAGGAAGAGTGATGTGACAGATGGAATTAATATGTGGCTTCTCTGCTGCTATACCTCACAAGTTTGTCCAGTGGTCCAGACTGATATGTTAAATGGCTTGACCTTTAAGACTTGACAGGAGCAGGGCAGGTAAATGTTATGACTTGATACATATTCTGTGGGACCTTATACACTGATAAAAGTAATTTGTACAATGTCAGACTTATATAAAATATAGAATACATATACTTCCATATAGGTGTTTTCCTCATTGTCACAAAAGAAGTGTTTGTCAGACATGCTCATTATTGTAGAGACACATTAAGGGGTGAGTGGTGCTACACTTCAATTAACCATGTATGTGTGTGACCTGATAAGGTCCTGGTTTATGCATTCTCATGTGTGATGCAGGAGTAATGTGTGACAATATACTGGAAATGTATATACTTGTATTACTTTCAGAGTAGATGTGTGAGTTCTGGATCAGACCACATAATACATTCTGTTTTACAGCTATACTTGTGTTATGTGAGTTGTGTAGATGGCTTTCAATGAAGTATGAAGTGAATCCCAGGGCAGAACAAAAATGTAATTACAGAAACATAATTGTCAGGATACCCCCAGTTACACATATAAATCATGTGATGTTAACTGCTATACATAGATATTATGTATAATTATCTTTATATTCTTATTTTTGATATTAATTAGAGTAATACACCATGTAAAAATTCAGTGTATGTTGGATTAGAATATTGGCTCACATGTGTGGGGGAACAAGAACTTACAACATGTTGCCACAAGGAAAGCTGGGAAGCTGGTGTATTTTTTACACTCACTACTGTCCAGAGTGCTGATGGCTACACCTCACTAATTAATGAGTTTGTGCCCAGGAAAGTGAACCAAGTATTAATGTTTCTTTTTAACAAATTTCAGTGTTTCTTTTTTGTCTGCAGCAGTAAACCTTGTTTGCACACAAGTGACCAACACACAAATGAGACAGACAAAGGTAAAAATACATTTTCTTTGTAAAAAATGGTTAGTATCCTTTATCATTAATAAAATAATGTGGGACTTGAATGACGATCTACCTGTCTTATGTGCTGTGTGCTTCAATGTCTTTAGAAGGTGTGCTACTCACATGCAGAGGCCTCAAAGGTGTAATTTATCCTGTCTGTATCATTCAAGCTGCTGACCACTGTACAATGGCACTAAACAGGATTGTGCTTCTTAAGGCAACTGACATTAAATTTTAAATACTAGCTCATTTCACCATGTGTGTACTAAGTTGTGTAACATGCAAATATTAATTTTAAAAAATAAATAAATACATAAAACATTTTAACACGTTAAAGAATATTACACAGTTCTGGATTTAAACTATCATACTAATGAAACTACAAAACATAGTGGGAGTGTGTTATCTCTTCTTGCCGGAGACTCAACTTTGCAAGCAGGAAAGCAAATCATGCGCATATAAGCAATTCCTATTTCCTCTACAGTATTAACAGGACATACACTTGTACATTCTCAGTTGGTTGTACATGTGAAATCACACAACCATTTATGAATATCTTTGCACAAATGCAACTCTGTCTTCTCTTTTCATTGAGTTCATTATTTTATCTATGCTGTAATCTCAAACATGCCTTCTATAGTACATTTCATATGAACTGTAATATCAAGCATGCATTCTATAGTACATTTTGTATCATTCCCCTTTAACTGTATGATAAAAAAGTACTTACTTGACAGTGAAAAACAATTATCAGCACAGGCAGGAGAGTTTGTCTACTATTGAAAAAAATGATAAATGTGTGCTGTTTAGCTTCACTTAAAAGCCTGCTTAAGTTACTTCTACACTTTGTAAGTAAATCCTGAGTGACATGCCCACTGCAGGTGAGGTAGTCTGAATTGCTGTTGTGTCTTCCTTCTCTCTCTTCCACTTATCTTTTACAGTTGCAAGCCATTAGCAACTAACAGTGGTGTAGAGCCTACGCTATGTTTACATCTGCTACACAAAGTCAAAAAGCTGATATTCATTAAATCTAATGAGTTCACACATCATTTGCATCTTCACCATGCTCTGTGGCCTGAATCTACACTATAAAAAGGTAACCATGTAGCTAGGGAATTTGAAGGTGAGGAGACCTGTGTATTTGCACAAAATGAAAGACTGCTATTCCTTTGAATGTGATTTATCTGCAGAGAAGGCTTCTAATTTTGCTAAGGTATGTTTGTATTTTTCAAGTACATTCTAGATTTTGTAACATATTACAGCTCAATGTATATATCCAGGAGAAAATAGAACTTTTATCTGTATGTACTTCTTATACTTCACTGTTGGCATAGGCATTTATGGCAGGCATTTACAGTTCTCAGATAGACATGTTATTAACTTTCATCAGAAGTATTATTGTCAAAATTGTACTTTACAATTTTTCTGCTACTGGAGAGAAATGGTAATGTATATGTCTCTGACACAGGTGTTGTGCTTCTCAGATGGCCTAGGACCACCTCCAGTGGACTGGTGGGCACAGTGAGAAGTGATTGGCTATCATAAATTAACTTTCTATTGCAAATGTGTACATGTTCTGATAACTGTGTGGAATGCATATATACCAATTACCAATTTAATTATGTGGTATTCCTTGGCTTGTACAAACCTTCATTTGTTTGTTGTTTTGGAGGTGGGGGAGCCACCTATCATTGAGTGCTGCCAGAACAACAGTGTGTTTCAAGTGCTTTTCTCTTGAAAATGTGTAGCCATCCTGATATTTCAGTGGGGAACATAATACATTACTAAAGTGGCATCCCTTGGTTTGGATAAATCTTGGCACATGTGTGTGAGGGCGAGGTGGGACAATGACATAACCTTCAGTTTTAATAACTAAAAAGTGTGTTTTCAGTGGGTAATGCTGACAAATATGTACATAAACAAGACAAGACTTTAGTTAGGTGATACTTACTTGCTGTGTCCTTCTCTGTTTTATGTCCCATAGGATTATGGCACCCAAGCTTACAAGTACATGTAAACCCCCTTATAGTGTTTCTGAAAATGAAGTGATAACCCATGCATCCAAGTGCTATCGTGCCTTTCTGCTTGAGGGAGGATTTGGGGATTGCAGAGTTGGAACAGATTAGTGAATAATGTCAGTGAAGTAGGGGTTTAGGCAGGAATTATGATCAGATGCATCACTCAGCCACTGATATAATTTTGTCAGCCCAGAGGAGAGCTGCTGCAGTTGCTTGAGAACAGCTGGCTATGGGGGGAATGCTACTGAGTGCCCACTGCCACAAAATGAAGAGTTCCTGTATGCTGTCAAAGATCCAGACAGTTGAGTGGAAACTGTACACCAACATGTGCTTGATGTTGGTGCTACTGATATATCTGGGAGGACAACTATGTCCAAGGAGCAGCTTCCACGTAAGCTTTCATATGGCAAGCTTTATATTTGCTTGTATAGTAAAATATATAATTTGAATAATACTTCCTGGGGAACTTTTTTCTGTACCTGTTGATAAGTTAATAGACTTGTACTACACACCTGTTCATTACACATGGATAGTTCATGGACATGTCAGGCAAGTTTCAGTTACAACTATTTGTTACAGTGCATATAGGCAATTGTATGTTCACTACCCCCCCCCCCCGTGTTATTCCCATTGTGATGTTTAATTGCCATACTTCCCTTGCTTCATTTCTTCCAGGGCCATCCTCCCTACAAAGTGTAGAGTTATCTGCACATGGTAAGAAAATGTTTTTTTGATTATTGATAACCATTCTTCAGATATTTGTATGTGTGAGTGTCTGTATTGCTGTGCCATCTGTAATAGTGGGGCCAGTTTTTCTTTATCATATAAATTGTTTTAGTATTTAGTGTAGTAGTAATTTCATTCCTGTGTTTGTTGCTTATCATCACAGGTGATCCTGACACTGGAAGTAAAGGACTCCTACCACCTGATGTTGGAGTAACAGTAGGCTCAGAGGATGATGGTTGCCAAACAGAAGCACAGTTAGGAGAGTGCAAAGGTTGAATCTGACAATGAAGCTAAGATTTAGCCATCCCCTGAATTTCCATCAGGCATAGTCAGTTTGACTATGTATACCTTTTCCAATGAGCCCTCAGATATTGGACAGGTGGAAGGTGAGACACTTGATCAGGCCAGTGTGGTTACTGTGGCTTCAGTGCCAATTGACTCTGGTCATAGCCATAGTATGGGTGAGATGCCATGCAGGAGGGTTTGTATGGGTGCTTGGAAGAGGCCTGCTGTTCACCCTCCATACCTGATACTGGTGTGTCATTATATACCACTTTATGTATGTTTAGGGCCATCTGCCATGTGGCCAATTCAGTGGATCAGAAGAATAACATGATGGAATGGGCAGTGTCTGTGATGGAACGTCTGCTGGGAGGGGAACAGCATCCATGTGGACGTAGGTCAGCAACATTATTTGCTGTTAGCCAGTGTGGTCATGACCTCTTCCGCTTCTGTAGCAGCAGTATTTCCACTGCTACATCAGTGGTTAAAGTGTCCATACCCAGACATGGTAGGCCATGGGTCTGTGGTCCTGTGATGAGACCTTACTTATCTATCCAGCACTGTTCATGTTCAGGTAGCACCAGCACATCTGACCATGAGCATGGACATGCCAGTACAACTCCTGGCAAAGCCAGCTCTCATGGTTGGGGGCCAATGATAATGAACTATTACCTCTACCAAGTACGACTCACACCTGTATGGCATGTCATAATGTATATCTAGCAGAGAGCTTGGCTGTGTTCTTGCAGACACACACACACACACACCTTTCACCTCAAGTACCCATACAGACACACAAATATAACAGGTATATGGCTCATTTGTAAGGCTTGCAGTCAATTCTGTCTCATTGGCCACTTGATTAGCTAAATTTCTGCCTGCCTGTTTTTCTTATTCACACGCACTCACTACCTTTTGTGTTAGCCTTGGCCTCCTGCCCCCACAAACACCCTATGCAAATGATAACTGTACCATTTCCTTGTTTATGTCTTATGGATTCTGTTATACATATGTCTTTTTTTTTCTTTTGTTCTGATGCACAGGCTGCATAGCTGATGCTTTTTGAAAAATGCACTGCTTTCTTACAGGATTTTGTATTGTGTGTGCATCTTTGTTGCATGAGGCCTATTAGTTGATGAAGAGCAAACATCTATTGACATAAGTCATTCCTGTCATATATTGATTTCATTGCTGTAAAACTCACACACCTTCTACTTGGGTACATTAGCAAGTAACAGTATGCAAGGATCTGCCATTCATTTGTATTCTTAACCATTTATTTTCCTGTTCGGGTTCAACACTCATCTTGATAGTCCTGCAGTTTCAACTGTTTTAATTTGGGGCTTACTCTGTGTGTTGCTAGCAGTGCACATCCATTACATGGTTAAGTAAAGGTTGTGAGTCTTGCCTGGTATCAATTTTACTGTATGTAGATGCATAGGATGAAGTTGCACCCCTTGGGTGGTCAGTATGTGTGCTATCCTTTGCCTCTTGGTGAGGGCATATTGTGCATGCCTAAATCTACCCACAAACATAGAAGGTTGTAGTTCCACCTCTGTGTCCTCACCTGTGTGTTGCTGTGGTGACCTTGCCAGTGGAGGTGGGATGTGTGCTCCTTCCCTTTGGTGTTCCTGTTGAAGTTGTTTTCTCAGGACAATATTGTGAAGCATAAGACAGTGAAAATTTCAGCCAAGTACTCGGATCATTCTGCAAAGCCTCATTGATGTATCTAGGCACTAGAACCATGACTTCAGCAGCCCAAATGCACACTTTATGAAATTTTTTGTTTGAGCATGTGCCTCATTATAGTGTTCTTTGGTGGGTGGGTATGTGCATTTATGATGGGTGTCATCAGCCATGGTTTGAGTGCATACCCTGTATCACCCAATAAATTATCTTGTGTGATACCCCCCCTCCCCCCAGAAACCTTGGTTTTCCTTTGCTCTCAGTTGATGACAGCAGAGGTTGTAGAGTTCCTGGAGTGTGTCTCTATCTACCTTGTAGTGCTCTACTATTTCCACCTTATGCAGACCAGGAAACATTACAGGGTGACTAAACACCCTTCTCCTTCTTGCCCAAGGTCTGTTAGTAGCAGCAACAGCATAGAGTTGAGCCTGTTTCACATACATATGCAGAAAAGGAGAAACAGCAGCCCCAAGCATTCTTTCCATATAGTGTCGTTTCTGTGGCTGTATTCCAATAGGCTCTGAATTCGAGGTCAAAACCTACACTGAGTGTGCATAATTGCTTTATAGCTTGTTGAATAGCTCCGCTATCTTGGATTGGTTGATTAGCATACAGTTCAGCTGCTTATGCTGTAATTAGCATGCCATGATGTTTATCATGTTTGCATGGCTCTACATGCCATGTGGAGCTGCTTACTGAATACAAATTAATGTGTGCATGTCCTGCAGTGACACATAGATGGTCTTAGTGAGCTTTCTAGGCTTTATTGAATCCATCCCATTCTTTACAACATAGTAGATTAAATGCAAAGATTATGTTAAAAATATGGTGATTTTTAAGGAAGAAGTAACGACTGCAATTTACTTGGAGACAGAAAAGAAAACTACACTTAGGGATAACATGCTGGAGAATTATACTGTCCCAGCTTTTTATTCAGAGATATATAAAGTCCTTAGCTTTGGATTTCTTTTGTATAATTAAAATTGTTGTACAAATGCATTCATTTGAAAGAAAATGGCCTTCTCTAAAACAAATTAGAAGCAGACATTAGCCTTTCAGACCACTTTCATTCATTAAAGTAATACAGCCATTAACTTGTTTGATTCAATATATTTATTTACCTTTTGTTGACTGAGTTAATCCTACTTGGCTAGTAGCCTCTTTACGGGGGATACCCACGGTGGCATTTATACTGCAACTATGGGAAATTTGGCCAGGACATTGGGGAACTTGGTTTACTTTTTTTTGTTTACTTTTTTTTTATTGGTGTTGAAGGATCTTTTACATTCACCTGAACTACCACCAACTCAGGCCGACGAGACATTGGCTTAATATCTCATCCAAAGGACTGCACAATCAGGAGTGCAGCATCAGCAATCAATCTACCTGATGCGGAAATAGAATTCACAGCCATCTGCACCAAACACATGTGCAATACCTGTTGTGCCACTGACAGTTCAGTTTTGAAATATTTCCATTATTTGCAGTTGGTGTCCACCTGTCTGTGCTGGATATTTTTTTCAACAAACCAGGTGACATACAGAATGCCTCCTTGGCAAAGCCATGAATCATAATTTTACCAGTCCAACTTCTTCAAACTATGGTGAAGTCCAGATTAACTGTGAACCTGAAAAACATGGGGAGCTGGAAATAGGGGTGAGGCCACAGAGGCTGGTAAATGGCATCATTATGGTAAACATTTGAGTCAAGCCTATTTAAATCAGGGTGTTCAATTACTAAAAACTCAGTTTATGCTGATCATAGGATCATAGGAGGTTACTAGGCAATTGGACCTAGGGCCTTTACAAGGCTAGCAAAGGTTTATCCTTGCTTCCCTCATCGACTGATAGAAACATCCTATATTAGCACACAAATTTATGATCAGCACCAGCTGCCGCTATCCAAGAGAGACATAGGTGAAACCCCCCCCGGGGGTGAAGTTAAGGTTTCCCATCCAGTTGCCCAAGTTACACAAATAAAGCTCCTCAAAGACCCTGTTTAACTTGAATAGGGAGTTTTTCCAGAGGACTGGTAGCCTCTGGAAGATATATCTATCTCTTTAGCAAGTCCTGGTTATGTTGCACGTTAGGTTAAGGTCTCTAGAGTGAGTGAGTCTTGTCCCATTAGATTTGTGGATTTACAGATGTGCACAGCCACAAGAGTTCTGCACAGACGGCAGGTGCAAAGTCTCAAATTAGTCAAAGTACACAACAGAAACCAGCCAGCATCATCTGGAAAGGAAGTTTAATGTATGAAACCACAGTCAACAAACTGGTTTCGGCCCAATGTCCTTTCTCAGTGTATAACCCTAACTGTAGTAAATTCAAGTTTATACAATATCATGAACCTCAATTAAATCAATCAATAATAATGCAATTATAAGTGCTCATTTAAACCAGGTGGAAACAATCCACCCAGTCTCACAATCCATGATTTTTCTTTTCTGTACAGAATATTATGCCAGCCTGTCTTAAAACATCTATTGCCCATTATTCTGTCAATAATAATAAATTTAAAACTGGCTGAATTGTGTGCAATTGTGTGTTCATACAAAGCATTACTCAAATATTTATTTCTAATGTTACTCAGGTGTTCGGAAATATTAAGTCTGAAAGATCTGGAAGTTTGGCCAATATAAAATGCTGAACAGATACATACTGCAAGGTAACAACCTAGTCACTACTGCAATTAGAAAAAAATATTGATAGAAAAACATTCTTGAGGTGTTCTTGCTAGTAGACTCCTTTGTCTGATAGATATATTTACAGAAAGAGCAATTCCCACAAGAATAACACCCAACTAATTTAGTCCCATCCAATGTAACTTGTAATAAATTTTCTGACGGTATGTTGCATTTGTAATGACTGAAGTAACTACCCAAAGTGTTTCCTTTTCGAAATGAAAATGAACATCTATCCCCTAACAGACCCTGCAATTTATCATCAGCCAGCAGTATGTCCGATGATGTTGCATTAAATCTAAAAATCCATGTGTATTCCTACCATAACTGGTAGTGAACCTGATTTTACTGTGATCCTTCTAATGGTCATGTTTGTTATATTTAAGTAAATCACTTCTGGAGAGTAATTGAACCTCTTTACTAGACTTAACAAATTTGGCTAAAGGATAACCCCATTCATTAAAATGTGCATTCAAATCCTGGTCAAAATACATATAATCCTCAGTGTTAGAGCAAATCGGATGGACCCTCATAAATTGAGACTTGGGAATGTTATGGATAACATGTTTGGAATGACAGCTGGAGGGATGTAATAATGTGTTCAAATGATGGGGTTTTCTAAATAATGAACTAGATAATATACCATCCCATTATCTATGTAACATGACGTCCAAAAAATAAATGGACACCCATTCATTGTTAACCATAAATCTTTTACCCCATTTATTCTCATTTAAATATTGGACGAATTCTTGTAAATATATTTCGTCCGATTTCCACATCCAAAATCAGCAGTCATCCAAAAAACGTTGCCAGATATCTATTTCATCAAGATATAAATTATGACTGTTATCATAAATAATCATTTCTTCAAGGTAACCCATAAACAAGTCTGCATATATGGGTGCAAAGGATGCACCCATAGCTGTCCCCTTAAGCTGTAAATAACATTTGTTGTTAAAGTAGAACACAGTTTTAGTAAAAAGAACCTGCTCTGCCAAACACAAAAGGAACGTATTGAAACCTGGACTGTATATTAAAGTCTTCTCCAACCAGTATTCCAAGGCCCCACAATCCTGCCCAATGTGGAATACTGGTATAGAGAGAAGTGACATCTAAGGTGCACATCAACCAATCAGGCTCCAGTTGGGTTTTTGATACAGTGTTCAAAATTTCTGTGGTATCCTGTAAACGTGCCCTGACACCTTTCAACAGAGGTTTCAAATACTTAGTTAAATAAACTGACAGAGTTTCAGTGATAGAACCCTTCCCAGAAACTATAGGTCTCCCTGGTGGTTTATTAATATCCTTGTGAATTTTCAGGAGATCCAAATACTGTGATGAAGGATCTTTTACCTTTAAGTGAAATAATGTATATTTATCAATAATGCCTTCACTGACTGCAGCTTCCAAAAATTGATCTATTTCATTTTTAAATTTAGGTGTAGGATCAATGGGTAAATGTGTAAAATCTGGCATCCTGTAACTATCTGTCTGCCTCCTCCACATACATAGACCAGTCCATCACTACTATGGTGCCACCTTTATCCGCTTGAATAATAACAATATCTGTGTTATTTTTTAATTTCTCCAAAGCACCCATTTCTGATGTTGTTAAATTGGGAGGAAAAATATTATTGTTGTGATTGAAGCCAAAATGTAATCCCTTCAAAACACATTTTTGAAAAATTTCCACATTTTTATTCATAAGAGGAATAAAAGTGGATTTATGAAACCTGAAACCATTACTAGCAGTATGTCCACTATCCAAACCATTTTCCTGAAAATGTAATTTAAGATTAAGCAGTCTGCAAAAGGCATATAGATCCTCAACAAAAGTATCTTCTGACACAAAGAACCCAGGGATAAAATTCAGTCTTTTATTTAGTACCTCATAATCAGTTTCAGACAAAGTAACCGATGAAATATTAAGAACATTGTTTTGTGGTTTTACTTGGTTTTGAGAAAATTCAACATTACTTCCAGAGAACCATCTGTGCCTATGTTTATGTTTCCTGCCTCCCCTCCTCCTTTTCCTACTAATAAAGGGACTGAACCAACATCCTGTAATGAATCACCTTGTTCAATGGTGCAGGTTTTCTTGTGGGCTGGTGATGTCTGCTGAGTGTCAGTTTCTGGGTCAGTGTATGAGGAAGAATCCTCACCAGAGGTATCGCTGACTGATTTCTTAAGAATTGACTTACTCCTTTTCCTCTTTTGACCCATGGGTAAATAGTTTTTTTTTTTTTTAACAAATTTAACATTCTTAGAGCTTTCAACATATGTAAATGGCTTCCCTAAGTTATAACCCCTTAGGTCCCTATTAAATTTACAAATTTTCCTTTCTTTCAATTCCTGTTCAGACTGTAACAAATCATCCCTCAGTTTGTCAAAACATTGTTCGTAGGTGGCTAAGCCCTCATAAGATTTAGCTCTTTCACAAATCTGAGTCACCTCAGATATATCTGCATCTATTTTACATTCATAATATTCATGTAAAGTTTTGACAAACTGCATAGAGACATTTTGTTGAATATCAGCCCAAGCTGTGAGAAGTGTATTATAAGGTTGACCTATTATAGGTTTAATCCGAATTCTTAACCCTCTTGGAGTAATACCCTTTTCCAAATATGCCTTAAATAGCCAAAGATGCCATATGCATGATCTAAGGGTTTTCATATTTTTGCTTAACTGGTCAAAAGTGGAAGCACATGTTGAATCCAAAGTAGTGTTGTCACCTAACAGTAAGAGGTTGTCCCGTTCGATTCTCAGCTAGAGCGTCTTCTGTGTGGAGACATGTGTGAATGGGTGTACCTTCGTTGAAGGTTGTGCGTCAGGGCTGGCAACTCGGCACGTAAAAATCTACTGCCAATCATAAGCGGACCGGAGTTCCACTGTGGCGACCCCTAACCAGGAAAAGCCGAAAGACACAACAAGACACAACATTTATAGTCCCAATTCCAAAAACTTGAATCTCTTCCTTATCAGCTGATAATCCCTTGAAGATAGTTGTTAAATCTATGACTATAAAATGTTAGAATGGGGTAATAGAAAACAATGATATATAACTGACACTAATGACAAAATCAGAACTAATAAAAAATACTGAGATATTATTCCCAAAAATGTGTATATAGTCTCATATGGTCATCACTCATACCCTAAAAGGCAGATGTCCTTTATATAAAGAGTGATGCAGAAAATCCCACATAGACCACAATATAATAAATGCTAATCACAGTAAATATAAGGTTAACCATAAGCACTTCCTAGTCACCTGTTATATCATATACATGACAAAAATCAGGCAAGGGAACCATAAATAAATATACTGTATGCCCATCAAATAATTCCTACAGACATGAATAACTGTCTCATCTTAAACAGAGGGGGTACAGATTATATTAAACACAAAAATACTGTCCAATAAAGAAATGACCACATAGAGTAGTCAAAATATGAAACTGCCAATTTTAGTAAAACAGAAATCTGGTTAACTATATCAAGAAACAAACATAAGTCCATATATAAATGTGCGTAGTTCACTGAAGTCAGAAACAAACCCAACAACCCATTGCAGAAGTGTATGAAGTGTCCTTATCGCAAAATGATGTTATACCGCCAACACAAAGTTCACTCATAAATCAACGATCCATAACCTGATCTCGTCAATATTATATGGAACTGCTCTGTGACCCAGAAGATATTAAGTACATTAAGCTGCTAACCCAAATTGTACGGCAGCAAACAATATAATGTCCCATTTCAAAAATGGTGGTGCTGCCTGTCTACGAAATATGTAACCAATCTGACTAAATGGATGCCAAAATAAATACAACCAGCGGTTTAAATGGTCAGATTAAAACAACAGTAAAAAGATAATAAACCCTACACTAGGGCAAAACCAGGTAGTGTGCTGTTGTTAAAATAAATTCCTAGAACATACCAGTTGGCATTCACTTCTTCCGCCAAAACAAAGTTCACTCATAAATTACAATCCATAACCTGATACTGTCAATATAACATGGAAATGCTCCACGACCCAGAGGATATTGAGTATATTGAGCTGCTAACCCAAATTGTGTGGCAGCAAACAATATAATGTCCCATTTCAAAAATGTTGGTGCTGCCTGTCTACGAAATACGTAACCAATCTGACAAAATGGATGCTAAAGTAAATGCAACCAACAGTTTAAATGGTCAGATTAAAACAACAGTAAAAAGATAATAAACCCTACACAAGGGCAAAACCAGGTAGTGTGCTGTTGTTAAAATAAATTCCTAGAAGATACCAGTTGGCATTCACCTCTTCTGCCAAAACAAAGTTCACTCATAAATTATAATCCATAACCTGATCTGATCAATATAACATGGAAATGCTCCACGACCCAGAGGATATTAAGTATATTGAGCTGCTAACTCAAATTGTGTGGCAGCAAACAATATAATGTCCCAGATCAAAAATGTTGTTGCCTGTGTGCGAAATACATAGCAGATATGTAAAGATAGATGCCAAAATAAATGTAACCAACAGTTTAAACAATCAGATTCAAACAACAGCATAAAGATGATAAGCCCTACACAAGGACAAAAACAGGTAATGTGCTGTTGTTAAAATAAGTTCCTACAAGATATCGGTTGGTATTCATCTCTTCCAATGCTGGAAACCCATGGAAATAAACCAAAGCTCCATTCGCTTCCAAAGACCAAAGTAGCATACAGAAATAACTTCCACCTCAGGGAAAACGGCCGGTGTTCACCTCATCCGAATCCACTGGTATTAGTCACTGTATGAGTGCCAAAAACTCACAAAGATGTCCCAAACATATAATCACTTAGAAAACAGCCAAATAAGAGCACAAATGCACTTCCACACTCAAAATCAGAAAAACATGGGCCAATATTCACATCATATGGACAGACTGGGAATTCTTCTTAGAAAAGATCATATACATGGAGTGAGTAAAGCTGCACACAGAAACTCCATTCCAGAAGATGCCACCAGCAGAATGAAAAAAGTATGTAAACAGCCACAAGAGTGGTACATGGACGACAGGTGCAAAGGCTCAAAATAGTCAAAATACACAACAGAAAACAGCCAGCACCATCTGGAAAGGAAGTTTAATGTATGAAACCACAGTCAACAAACCAGTCTTGGCCCATTGGTCTTTCTCAATGTATAACCCTAACTGTAGTAAACTCAGTTTATATAATATCATGAACCTCAATTAAATCAATAAACAATAATGCAATTATAAGTGCTCATTTAAACCAGGTGGATACAATCCATCCAGTCTCAGTTACTTCAGTCATTACAAATGCAACATACCATCAGAAAATGTATTACAAGGCACATTGGATAGGACTAAGTTAGTTGGGTATTATTCTTGTGGGCATTGATCTTTCTGTAAATTTATCTATCAGATAAAGGAGTTTACTAGCAATAACACCTCAAGGATTTTTTCTATCAATGTTTTCTAATTGCAGTAGTGACTGGGTTGTTTACCTTGCAGTATGTACCTGTTCAGCATTTTATATATTTCTGAACACCTGAGTAACATTAGAAATAAATATTTGACTAATGCTTTGTATGAACACACAATTGCACACAATTCAGCCAGTTTTAAATTTATTATTATTGACAGAATAATGGGAAATAGATGTTTTAAGACAGGCTGGCATAATATTCTGAATAGAAAAGAAAAATAATGGATTGTGAGACTAGGTGGATTGTTTCCACCTGGTTTAAATAGGTTCATAGATTAGTACTAGGCTAACTGTCCTTGTGAGCCATTTTAAGCCTAGCAAATGATCCCTTGTGAGAATCAAACCCTGTACCTTGTGTTTGCAAGGCAAACACCTTAACCTTTAGGCCACCCTCCCAACTGAGCACTTTTAATTGCATTATTGTTGATTGATTTAATTGAGGTTCATGATATTATATAAACTGCATTTACTACAGTTAGGGTTATACATTGAGAAAGGCCATTAGGGTCTGTGTCTTCCAAAGTAATCAGTGCTTCCAGTGAGTGCAGTTTCTGACTCCTACTATTAAGCAGCATAACCTTGCATTTGTCTCTATAAGATGTTTTTACATTTGGAATTTTGTTTTTATGACAGTGCCTAAAAAGTCACTATGGAGGAGGCAAGTACCTTAGCTAGTAACTGAAAGCTTTGAAGTGACAGGTGGAAGACCATCCCTGGGAAAGCAGCATGGTCTTGCGACCTTGTTGTCCCAGGTTGACAGATACCGGATGTTTTGGATATCTGCTTATTCAAAAATTTCTGGGTAATTTCTATGGCAGAAGACTTGTAAGCACCCAAGTATATTCTTCGAATGATGGTTGGCCAAGCTATTTGGATGTCTAGGAATTTTTTATTTGTAGTAAATATAAATCTGCAACATTACCTAGCAGTAAACATTTTGGGATATAACATACGTTTATTAAGGCATTCAGCATTCTGAGTTAAGTAGTCCCACAGTGAGAAGGAGGAGCTGTAGCCAAAATAGACCTGGGTAGCCCTGACATAATACCGTCCATTGAGCTGGATCAATGCCAAGGTTCAATCTTTTAGGTCTGATAGTCTCTCTGGATGCTGTGCTGTTGATGAAGGAGGGGTCTATGATCATGAGTAAGCAGGGACTTAATTGGGTCATAACAATAAATAGTATTATCTAATGTAACTCAAGGCATCTGACATATATCTGCCAGTGTGTTAAATTCCACAGATTTCCCTTCCCTGGTTAAATCTGATACTCTACCTATTCTAAAGGAGTGTGAACTAAAACTTTTGTTTTTTTGTGATACCTCTTTTCAACATCAAATTATCTTGTGAATAGGCCAAGGCTGGCCATTTGGCAATATGAAAACTAATTCTGTCAGGGGTGCCTTACCTTCTGGGTGCTGTGTTGCTGTGGCCCAGTGTACCAGGCGTGATGCAAATTATCATTGAACTGTTATTGCAACATTGTCCCAGTGTAAATACAGCAGTAATTCATTGACCTAAACGCCACCACATAAAGCCAAGTAAATAATGTTACCATATGGAAAAAGAGTGGAAATCCTTGACCTATATATATACTTACCCCTTTTTATCACTACATGTAGTAATTGAGCCCCAATGGGGTGTTATGAACCCCTGTTTTTCACTGGATGTGTTTCCATCTGTTCCATAATCTTTCAACCAATTTAGCAGGGCTTCGGTATTTGGCACAGCAACCCAGGGCTGCAATTTGAATGCATAAAGAATTGGGAGAATCTTTATGCAAGTTATGCAAGTATCTGTGTAGAAAGTATCATATTATAACATCTAATGTCCAACTTATTCTTTTAATATGTACAAAGCAGACACATTGCTTCACTTGGTGTTTATGGTCCACAGATTGCACACAAGGATTGCTCAGCCTCAAGAGCCAGGAGTCAGAATCTGGTAAACTTCAGCTGTGTGAACATCAGGCACATGTTTAGCTGAAAACTTTAAAGTGATATTCAAGCTAAGAAGGACATATCATCATACAGCAGATTGAACTTTGTTTGAACAGGATTATCTACTTTGGAGAACCTGCAGTACAGACTGTATTTCAGAATTTAGAATTCACTTTTTGTCTCTAAATTGGTCCTGCTGAAAACAGCCATCCAAACTGGAAAGATTTCTAAGAAGGTGATGTTGTTTATGTCCACTGAGAGGGCCAATTCAATGGAAAACATCTCCCCATAAAGTAACCCTCATATCCGATGATGCAGCAGCATTGGTTTACGGTTGTAACACGGGGGAAGAAAGTCGATCTGTCTGCCAAAAGGAGCTCTCATTGAATTGACCCAGAAATACCTTTCAGAACCATAGATTATCTTTAATGCTTTTTTGGGGTTTACACTCAATGATGTTTTTCCCTTCCCCCTCTTAGTATGTCCTGCCTGGAATGAGGGTTTGGCAAGTAAAATTAAGAAGACCTGAGAGGGGCATCACCTTTCAAACACTTGTTTATTGCTACTTAGAAATTCATCAATGGAGGTTTTAATCACTGAAGTTTCTCACTAGGCAGTTTGAAGCCTGAAACAATTACATCAATTTTTAACCTTAGGAATGTGAGGCACTGTGTAGGATCTTCAATTTTATCTAATGACAAAGGTTCTCATAACAGATCGTATAGTTCAATAAAAAGTTTCATGCCTTCAGAGACACATTGCTTACCTTAATAAGAAAATTATCAAGGTAATGTATTGCAGTATGATTTTTGCCACCACCAGTGTAATGCTGAGCTGAACATCTTGAAGATAGCACAGGCCATGGAGCAGCCCATGGTCATGGCCTTGTCAAAATATAGCTGATCTTGGAAGGAAAGGCCAAGCACTAGCCATTCTTGTTCTTGTATGAGCAAGAGATAAAATGCTGATTTAATATCAAACTTGGCTAACCATGGTTCTTTGTACTTAAGGATCATGGATGTGACATTATCAAGTGCCCCATATTTTACCTTGGGGGAGGTGAGATGATGGATGAGGTACAATTTACCCTCTTTCTTTTTTGGGGCCAGCCAAATGGGTGATCTGAATGTTTCCAAGGAGGTGGTCTAAGCAGGCTGACCATTCTTCCTGCTTGCATTGCTTCTTCCAGAATGTTTGCTGGTATGCTGTCTTTCTCAGAAAGTTTTTGACAATTTCATTAATATAGAAGGCAGATGATTTCAATGAGAACTTTTTGTGAACTCTTCCAACAAAAATTAATCTGCTTGGAAGTCACATTAATCCTTTATTTCATGTGATGGGGAATGGCATGCCTTATTACAAGTAGCCTCACTGTAACGAAAGGCTCCTGTTACCTTGAAAGGAACCCATCCTTTCAAAAGGCCCCAGAGTGTTTTGTAGGAAATGTCTTCTGATTGTTATGAGCTGCAACAGAGGTCTGGTTAGACTTTTTTTTTTGCCAACAGTTAAAAGCTTGGTGAGATTTATTACAAATGAGAGCGTGCGTGGGTGAAATGGCATGACTAAAAACATTTCCCTCTATTAAGTGCCTAACATGATTTATGAACATGGGGTTCAGTGGTATTAATCTGATCCTTCAAAGAAGGATGATCTAGCCTAGTGCTATGATGTGCTTTTCTGATGGCTAATAAATAATAAATTAATGGTAAAGCTTGTTGTGAATAATTATCAGTGATAACAGCCATGAATATTAACAAATCTGCTGCATGAGTCCCAGATGTTCTTAATTTGTTTATTGTTTGGTTTCTTGCCTAGCACCAGAAACCTGCTGCATAAGAGTCCCAGTTGTTTTTAATTTGTTTATTGTTTGCTTTCTTGCCTAGCACCACAAATGCTGCCAGTAAATGTTTTGTTTTGATTTTCTGAGCTTCCAGAAGCCTTTGAACCCTGTCCACTTTCATCCATTTAATCCCCCCCCCCTTTTTTTTTTGATGGTTTCAAATGTGGGCCCCAGGAGTGTTGTGGATGCCTAATGAAATGGAAGAAGTATTAACATCTAGAGTCATGGGCAACAGCAACTCTGGACTCCTACCTTCATAACCATTAATTTCTGTGGGACTATCTACAACCTTGCCTTCCTTTCATTTTACAGTTTGGCATGGCTTAGATTGCAAAGATGAGTGCAATTTTTGAACTTTAGATGCCCCTGGTACTACTTGCCCAATTGGGAAATTAGACCCTTTCTCTAAACTAGATCAAATAATCTACCCCTACTGACATCATGAAGGGCCTCAAGGAATTCATTTAAATACTCATCTTGAGTTTGTCTGCTAATGTCCTCATTACTTTAACCTTCATTACCCGACTCTTCCATGGCAGCTGTTGGTAAAAGAGTTCACTTCTGGCTTTCAATTTCAGAGGTGTTATAAGCAGACAACTGACATTTGTGTGAAATATTCTTGGCTGGAATTTCAGATAAATGCCCCAGATCCAACTTAATTGCTGACTGGCCCCTCTTGGATCCTGATCTGAATGGTTTACTCTCAGCTCTGAGTTCATGAAATAGTTCCTTAGCATCAAAATTTATTCTGGACCACTGAGATTTCAAGGTTTGTAAGATGAATGGACCTGTAAATGAAGGACAAGAAAAGCAATAACCTATTGCATTTATTATGGTGCTAATGTTTTAAGTGTTTAATAACAATAACCTTCCTATGTTTCTATATGCCATGGTAATTAAATATAATTTTTGTAACATTGAACTCTCTCTCTATATAATATCCATAATTATACTGTTATGTTAATATACATGGACTAAATTCTTATTCCTGAACTTAATTGCTATAAAAGCTAACATTTGCACTGATCTTTATTGAATGCCTACATAATACTGTTAAACTACTTTACCTGAAACTAAAATTAATTTAACAACTTATTTTTGTATAATAAAGCCTTTTGCCTTAAAATCACTTCTTCCCTGATGGCAATGCTTTATTGGTCTCAACTCTGGTCAAGGGGTGATGGGGTGGGGGGAGGGTATATTAATTTCCATTATGTCTAATACAGTTGCATATTGTTTTTAATATATATCTATAATCTATCTACAAGTATAGTATTTTCTTACAACTGCAATGTATAAACTATGTGGGAGGAAGGTCCTTGTGTTGTCTTAGCTTTGGTGAAATATGAAAGCTACTTGGGTATCACCTGGTTAAAACAAGTTAACTGCATTGATGCATAATCCTTATAATTAGTAGTTTTTGTCATATTGTTAAGACAACTTATCATTACAAAGGCTGTAACGCTCATAGCATTTTACAGCATGATCTATTGTAGCTTTAGAGCCTGGCAATATAAAAAAAAACAGTTTTTGTCCTCGAGAGGGAATGACGCCAATGGAAGCATGAGAAGTGCATCTGATGTCAAGCAGCATTTGATGAAAAGCATTACGCTCATCAATTACTGCTCTGAGACACACAAAACTGCTCATGCTGTAACAACCAATCCCCTGAAAAAAAGACAACTGGCCAAGACTTAGACTGGAAGCTTCAAAAAGCTTGCTCTACACCATGACTGCTCTTCCTAACAACCTGGGCAAATCATAACCTAATCAGGATGAACTATAAGCTCTGGGCCCCCTTGAGAATTCCCCTAACATCTTTTTTTTTTGTCATTCACTGCATTGCATAACCAAAGTAGTAGTCACTGAGCCAATAGAGCTCAAAGTTCCAATCAGCAATGACCACCAGTTGCCATACACCCTTTGTCAACATTATAAATATAGCATTATTCATCTCAAGCGGAAACACCTGAGGGGCATGTTCAAACCACCAACCAGGTTCCATTCGGCAAACTGAACTGTCCCATAAAGGTCCCCTTTCCCAACAACCCCAGAAGTGGCAATGATGCAAGAACATGAACCACCTGAATAAGAGACACCATAATGATGCTCTGAACATAACTTCCTGAAAGCACAACAAGCACCAATGGAAGAATCAATAATCAGACCACTGTGACAGTGCAGCACACCTGACACACCTCACAATCATTTATATATATATATATATATATATATATATATATATATATATATATATATATATATATATATATATACATACATACACATTCACTCCCCTTACCTATCCAGTTACTGGTGATCAGCTCAACTGACATACTTAAAACCAAGGATATATGGTGATATAAAAAAAAATTAACCTAGGAGTAGCAACTCATTCCCTCCAGTGCAAGTCTTTTGAGTGTGTACCTTTAACTCCTAGTGGGTGTGGCCTAAGCCTTTAAAAATGAAGTTATCACCTTACAATTCTAATAAATACTCATTGACAGAGGTCAAATATCAGTGCAATTCTGTTTGCCATCATGTATGCTTCAAGATAAAATATTCTGATAACTTGTATGTAGCGTGGTTTTGGAATTATTAATGCAAGTATGAACAAGTAACATTTGACGCCTAGAGGAGCAGTAGGGGGTAACTGGAGATGCACCTGGAGGCGTCACTCGGATGTAATGAGTCAATCATCTAACTGATTAGCTGTTGAGCTTTGCCTTCAATAAATTGATCTTGGGCAGATCATGGGCACACACAACACTGTGATAATTAGCACACTAATGAGGTGATAATAGGACTTTCATTTGAAAACATTCAATTAAATTAAAAATATATGAGGATGAATGCAGAGCAAAGGAAATGGCATCTAATTAATAGGAATAGGGGTTAACAATATGGTACCTTAGTGTCCTACTACTCTCTCAGACAGTATTGGCACCAAAACAGTGAGGACACTGTTATCTAGTCAAAAATTTGCAGCATTTTTTTAGCTGTTTAACTATCAGAAAGCACTTTTAATTGTATGTGAGGTACGAATACCACAGCTTGCTTTACATGAAAAACTAGAAGATTAGAGCTCCATACCAGGCAATACTTGACAGTAATGCTAACAGAGATCATAAAGGGCATATATATACATGTGTTCAAAGTTAACATCTGCTTTGTTGACACAATTTGGTTGACATAACGGACGGCTTGGTAGGTGTGCAATTTCACAAGATCCTCAATGTTGCGAAATATGTGCTTTTCTTTCTGCAGTCTTGGAGTTAAAAATGTTACTTAAAAACATTAATACATTCAGATGTCTACTTGCTTTTTCCATTTTATTGTGTTGGCATTAGTGACGTCAACATTTAGGATATATAATTTACTCAAGTATAGATACGAACTGTGATTCTACAGCACAAAGTCAGGAGTTTGAGCCTACCATTTCTAACTTAAATGATTCAGGATCTTATATTGTAGTATACTGAGGAATGAAAATGGAGTGCTGGATAACAGCCTGATAAAGTCATATTTTTTTTACTTTGTTGAAGTTATTCTTACAATTGTAAAAGACTCATACATATGATTTAGACTGAAATATGCACTTCAGTTATGCTTTTATCTTGGGAAAATAATGTTTAGGAGCAGTTTTAAATAACTTAGAGCCATTGTAAGGGTATTCTGGATAGAGTAAAAAATGAGACAAGTTTTAAATATTCAGACCCTCAGACCCTATTGTCATTGGTGGTCTCACAGCATTTGCTATAAAAGTATTTCCTGGTGTTTAGTGGTTACCCCCCACCCCCGATCTGTATACCACATTCGTGGCAAGCAGTTGAGCACATCCTTTTGTCCATGCTCAGTACCACAATATGGTTGGGATGGCTGTGCTGATTTACACAGCTGAGTGATTTCTTGAATTGCCCTTTAGATGCCCTCTCCCCCAGAATGCCTCATTAGCATTCAGCACAATTGTAGGGCCAGCCCTTTGCGGTGCTTCATGTCTTTGTGGTAGAGAACCATGCAGCACTGTGTTAGGGTGGTTTCTGAACTGGAAAAAGGTACAGCAATGGGAAAATAGAGGTGTACTCCTTATGATATTTTAATGAATCCCAGTCATTTTTGGCAACGATAAATAACATGCACACACACACACACACACACACACACACACACACACACACACACACACACACACACACACACAAACACACACACACACGCGCATAGATTTTTACAATTCATATCTTGTTGACAAACTTCAAAACAATATCAATATTTGCAGTATTATATTTTGTATACTTCTGTTCTAGACAAATGATTTAAAAAAAACAGCTAGCATGTCAACACTTTATAAACATAGCTTTTAATTATGAAAAGAAATATGTAAACAAAAACATCTTCACCATGTTACTTAACTTACCCATACACATAAACCATCATCAACAAACTATGGTTTTGAGATTAACCCTCAATATAGCAGGCAAACACGTGTCAGAAAGACTTCTTTTTGGAGTGGAGGACTACTGGTCATGCATTTTAGATTATACAGGAAGGATATGTACATTGATATGATCTAAATAATACTTCGTTATACTGCAGATCACATCCCACTCTAAAACTGTATTTTTATGATTAACTAAATAAAGAGTAAAATGTCTTAGGAGGTGATGACTTTTATTCTGTCAGAGAACAGATTAATAAAAATATGCTTGTTCCAATCCCCCTTTCAAGGATGAATCCATTTTTGATTTTAAGGGCCCTTCTCTGCTTAGCCAATTGTTTTCCATAATAGGATTTGGTTCCAGCACCCCTCCCCCCAGAATAACATAAAGAAACAGAGGACGGGTCAATAAAGAAATCCATTCAGGCCAGGGTGTAAGTATAAACAAGGAAAATGTAACTCTGATTTGTGGAAGCAGCACATGAGTTTGGCTTAAGTGGGCAATCATAAAACGGATGGATACATTGATGGATGGATTAAATTTTGAGCTAGATGGTGATTTACTATAACTGATTCCTATATTGTACAGTTTGCTGTCATTAGAAAACCACTGTATGTCAGTATAAACAGGTATTTATCAGTGCTGAATATTTGCTTATTGTGAGCACTGGTAGTATTATAGCAGAATAAGCTAAGAAGATTGCTTAAAAAACAGAGCAATCAGAGCTTGATGATTGCTAAGCATAATTCTGGGATATCCAACTGAGACAGGGGTGACAGGTGCTGACTGAGATTTTTTGGGGGGGATAAACTCTTGGCTAGGCTTGTAATTTGCCATTGTCATTAGCCTAGTAACCTCTTATTATCCTATGATCCTATGACAGTTAAAACAGCCTGTAGAGATTATACTAATTGAGAAAACACTACAAGTGGCAGCGATAAAGAGAAACATGTTCTCGTTTGACAAGTGATAATGATTAAAAAAGGTAGTTTTTCAGGGGCCAAACCAGAAGCAACACCTCAGTTATCTAGTCAGTAATAGGACCCCAATGAAACCAGTAAAACCACTGGTCACCTCTCCTTCATCATCCAAATGAAAGGAGCAGTCTTGGTACAACAGTTCAGAGTGTTTTCACCTATACTATTGATGAATCTATGAGGGCTAAGGGGATATAGCATGAGGCAAATTTTGATGACTGCAGGACCACTTAATAAATTTTGCACAAGGTACACAGTCTGATAAAACTGTTAGCAGCCAAGGGTGTCAATGCACACACACACACACGCACACACACACACACACACACACACACACACACACACACACACACACACACACACATGTGCAGCCCCCCACCCCCACCCCCCACACACACACCCACACACACACCAGTATTTTTGTTTATTTTGTGCTATTTTTATTTTTGTTCTGTAGATTTCTGTTTGGCTCTTCAGGTTCTTGAACACTATTCCATTCTCTCTCTCTCCATCTCTCTTTCTCCATCTCTCCCTTACACAGGAAAAGGACAGCATGTTTCAAGCTAGTCATGTCACAGTTATAAATATGCTCACCATTATTTTTGTTTGTTTTCTGCTATTTTTATTTCTGATCTGCATTTGTTGGTGACTTTGTCTATGTACAGAAGGCTCTGTGAATTTCTGTAGCAGATGAATTAACACGTGTTCTTTAAAACTGCTCCTATGGCCATTTAATTTTTATACCATCCTTTAAGCACATACATGCACAAACTTCCTTCAGGTGATTTTATTTAGCCGTTGAACATCTCCTGCTGTTATGTGATCCTGTCTGTGATTTAGCAGGTTAGCACATTTTGCAATAAAATCAGGCAAGGTCAGAGCAGCAAGCAGTACCAGAGTGAGTCTCTTATGTGACTGACCTGGCAGCCAGTTCATTATTTTTTTGCTAGCTTTACCCCTCCATGAGAATTTAGTTTCCCATGGAACCACCCTGGAACAAGTCCTAGAATCACTGACAAAGGTACCAGAGTGGGTGTCATATATGAATGATCTGGCAGTCAGTTTATTATGTATTTGCTAGCTTTACCCCTGCTGTGAGAATTTAGTTTCCCATGAAATCACCTTTGGAACAAGTCTTAGAATCACTGACAAAGGCTAACAACACCCATGGGACTGGACAACATACCTGGCTGCATTCTCATCAGTGACAAGTATGCACTACTTAAGCCTCTATTTAAACTGTTCAAACTTAGCATATCTATAGGGTTTGTCCCTGATGCCTGGAGAACAGCCACTGTGCCTCCCATACACATGGATGGCCCCTCTATGGACCATAGTTATTTTAGCCATATAAGTCTCACCAGCCTTAAACACAAAGCCATTAAACTTATAATAGCAAAACTCATTTATGCATACATCAGCAACTTAACTGATCTAGAATCCAATCAGTTTGTTTTTGGGAAGGGCAGGTCCTGTCTACTGAACATAGTAAGCTTCTTTGAAAAGATTACAGGGGCTGTGGACAGTTGTCATTCTGTTCTGTTTATCAAGACCTGGCAAAGACTTCTGATGTAATCCTCATGCTAGTATTTTTAAAAATTAGACAAGCTTAATCTAAACCCATTAATTGTTCACTGAATTGTAAAAGTGGCTATCCAACTGATCCCAAGTAGTGAATGTTGCTGATTCTAGACCCTTTCCTGTATGGCATTTATTTTGCAGACATTCACGCCAATATGCCAGAAGTGTTTGACCAAGTTTGCTGATGACTGCAATCTGGACACTGTTATCCACTCATTCACTGATATAAAACAGCTCCAGCAAAGACTGTAATATGCACATACATGGTGTATCAAAACCTTTCTCAAAGTAAATGAAAAAAAGTGTAACATAGTAGCATTTGGCAGTAAAGTTGCTCCCACCTTATATGTTATGAATGGAAGTCCTCTTCAGGCAGATACAGTTATAGATACCTAAGTACTTATGTAGGTAACTCATTCAATTTTAACTCATTCAGTTATTATGTTTCCACCATAGTTAGGAAATCCTTCTATCTGGCCCATCTAATTTCCAAGGGAATATCTTAAAGATCCAAAGACGTTATCCTAGCACTGCACTCTTCTCTGATCATATGCATGATTGAATACAATGCCCCATTTGGTATGTAAAAATCCAAACATATTGCTCAACTGGAAAGGCCCCCAAATTTTCTAACTAAAAAAATAAAGGTCTTAAATCCTTCAACTTCGATAGTTTAGCACACTTCTCTTTAGACTCAGTAGCCTACAGGTTACTGAGATGTAATCTGTGCCTCGCTTTTCAAGCCATGAAAGACCCCATTCTATTTGGCCTCCTTCATCTTCACAGTTCCAGTGGCTCTACAAACACCTATACTAAGGACCTAAATCTACACCAACAAATAAACAAGATCCACTGGAGGAAAAAGATTACTAACTCAATGTATTCCTAGTCTGTAGAATAAGTTACCACAATAAGTCAAACACAGTACTACTTTGACTACCTGTAAGGTTAGACTTGATGACTGAATGAGTAGATACAAATTTACACCACAGTTGTCATGTATGAACCTGCTCAGTTTGGGAGGTGAGCACTACTAAGTGCTGGTAGTGGGTGGCAAGGACTTTTAAGTTTGCCTGCATAAAGGTATATATGGCTAGGCATTTTATGATCTCTGTGATCACTATGACAAAAATATCTAAACACAAAATGTTAACAGAAATTGAGTATATCCAAAACCAATGTTTTTGCATGGGGGCAGGCCCCCCTTCACCAAAGTGCCCACCACATCTCCTTCTATTTATATATACCAACTTTGAGGTCAAACAATAGCAGGGAAAAGACATAAAGCCTTCCCTGTTGCAACATCAATTTTGTTAATATTTTGTGGTTTAGATTTTTTTCCCAATTTGTGAGCATCATGATTTTGCACTCATAATGTGGTGCAACTGGCAGCCAGCAGAGATCCCAGACTTGGTTTGATGTGACTAGGTAAAGGAATCAAAGATATCAGTCTAGTTGTGAAGAGTTATGCACTTGCTACAGGTACAGTGTATCACTTCCCAACAGCCCAAGGTAAATAACATTACTGTAGTCCAAGGGGAACAGCACCAGTGAAGTTTAACATAGGTAAGCAATGCTTGATCTAGGCAATATTTCTGAAATGGTGAAATGGAAATAAAAATCATCTCAATTCCTGATCCTGAAAAGTCAACTCAAGAATTGTGCCCAGATTATGAACCCAAGAAATAAATTTCATTTGGTTATCACTGTACATAACCAATGGCACCACCAGTGGAACAGTTGATAAGTGGATGATAGCATACCCCAGCAATTTCTCAGTCTTGATTACATTGAGTTTCAGTTGATTTAAACATGTGATATTGTGAACAGGCTCTAAGCAATCTTCTAAAGTGATAAAGGCTGATGCTTGACTGGAAGATAAGGAATGATAAAGCTAAGTATCACCAGCATAATACTGATATGAAATATTCTTAATGATCACTCTGTGGCGTAGCATATACATAGATATGTTGAACAATGAAGGAGCCAATATCGAGACCTGTAGCATACCAGACTCCAAAGTGTGTGTATGCCTGAAGAACTTAGTTAAACATGACACATTATGTCTGGTTAGAAAGATACGATCTAAGCCAGTTAAGAAAGAAATGAACTATACTCAGTTGCTGTGTGGATAGTTATCATTCCAAATGTCTTAAAGTGTAATGGGTAAATTGATGTAAAACTCAGGGAGATAAATTCCTAAAGAAAATACCGTGAGAGTTTTATGCAAATCTCATGATATACAATGTGGAAACTGAATAACAGAGAAATGTCACACAAGGGGAGAAACAGGTACATCATTTTTTTCATGTGGCAGTATGTATATTTTGCAAAGAGGAAAATATGCCTTGGTAATGGTGAGCATATATTTTCAAAAAGTCCAGCTTTGTGACTTGAAAAATCAAAACTCTCAAGTTGATGTCAACATATCTGCACATTTCACTGAACTTCATTTGAATTTGAAATTGTGAAATTCTTGGGGATAAGGATGTTTTCCTTATCTCCAATAACGACTTTGAGGAGCTGGTGGTGCAGGGTAACTTTTACTCCTAAAAAATCATTTTTATTTACAGATATTAAAGGTGACATATTCAAGTTTATGTTCAAGCTATGTTGAACTAACATTTTGTAGTTCAATGTTTTCACTCTGATTAGCAGCCAGGAATCCTGAAAATATGTTTAGGGTGTGATTATTTTTTTAGGATGAACTGCTAAGAAAATTTGTTTACACAAGTGTTGAAATACATTTCCATCAGAGCCCATTTGTTGTCACAGCTAATAAGATTGCTAAGAAATGTAGCTCTACCTTACAAAACACTCCAAGACTGTCAAGCAAGCTCCCACTTTACCTAAGGCTGTCTTGAAAACTAGACACTGTAGTCTTTATTTTATTTATTGATTACTATTTGTTTACCTGGTAGGTGAGCTGGTCTATTAATAATTTTCAGCCATGACCCAAGCTCAAAGAGCAGATAATGAATTAGGAACTTAGTGAACAGCAGCATCGCATATAGAATGAGCAAATAGTAAAATTCAGTGCATGATGGCAAGGGTCGATGCAGATATAATAAGAATAAGAAGATACAGTTCGAGTGTAATTGGCAGAAGAACAAATAAGATAAGGATGTTGTCATGCCATGATCAAAATGGATTTAAACCTCTGCCCTAATGAAGTCTTTCTTCATAGGTTGATATGTTCATGGCACTTACTAGATGACTGATCCATGGGGATCTTTAGAAGTCTAGCCATGCATTTCTAAGAGGTTTTTAGCCCTTGTATTTGAAGTTCAGCGTTTGATCTTTAATCAAACTCTCTACAACCTAACTCATATTCATTTCATCCTGTAGCTGTTGTACCTTCCCTACTCCTCTGTTTGTTGTGCCTACACAGCAATATGCATGGGTTTCTTTCCTGCATGACCCCCCACCCCCACCTGGGATTAACTGCATAAATCAATATCTACCTTCTCCACTGAAGCTGGCTATCTTGACTAAGTAAAACCTTTGGGAAGCAAGAACCTGACTCCCTCCAGCTTTTCTATTGTAATAGTTTGCATGGGTTTCTTTTTTTTTTATGGGGTTCTCAGACTGAAGAAGTTCGGGTATAACCTGAATGAAAAGCGCTTAACATATTGGATTCTAGTTTTTGTATGGCTGCCTTGTACACCGGAGTCGGGATTGTGTGCTTTTAACCTGTTTTGGACATTTTATTTCCACCTGTTTGTGACTTCGTTTTGGGTGTTGATGCACCTTTTTTACTGGACTTCGAGTGATTGCTTTTACTTCATCTGAATATTTAACTTTGTGTTGTTTTTTACATCTGTTTTCTGGGGCTTTGGTGTTTTTAAGCTTCTGAAAGTTGAGCAGTATCCCAAGTTTGTGCCCATTACAAATTGGCTAACTCACAACACTAGCTAAAGTGCAGTTTACCCCTGCCCCCTCCAGCTATTGTATTCCTAACCTTAAAATCTCCCTAGAAATACATTAACTATAGGACTCTTACTAAAAATTGTATTAAAAAATAGCAAATCTATAGCTAGCAAAATTATGTGCTAAAACTGGTGTAATTTAAGAGCTAAAATACTTAACTTACAGCTCTAGGAAGCCCTAGGAAACCTTGTTAATTGCAATAGCCCCGCTTCATTTGCCCTCGCTTCGCTCAGGCTCACTTCACTCCCCTCCCTGCCCCCTATTCCCACCCATCCCCACTACCTCTAAATTTGTAGTAAAATAGCCAATCCCCCACTTGCTACATCCAATCAGCTTTCATCTAGGTTATTTCACCACACCCCCTTTCCTCTGTCTGCATTCTACTAGCACCTATCAGCTTTTATCTGGCATTCTTCCATCCCCTATCAGTATAGTTACCTCCACCATTTCTTCTGGTGTTGTATCACCAGGAAATGCAATTCCTTAACGCAATAGCTATATATGTAGCAATGATTTATTCCCCTCTACTACCCCTCCTGCTGGTCCCATACCTCTTTACCTTGTATGAAAGCCAGTTTCTCTTGGGAATTCAAGTCCCAAAGGGCCATACTATCACCCCAGCTGTAAATCTTCACACCTTCAACCATACATATAATACCGGGTCCTGCTCAAAGTCTTGTTCACTAAATCAACACACCTACCCCTGCACATTAGCCCTAGTTCCAGACACTACTACAAATGTATAAATAAATTCCTGAAGCTTATCACTAAGTACAGACCTAGCCTAATACTTGGTGGTGACATTCACCTCATCCCTGGCCCATCCACTTCTGATAAATACAACCCCTCTACTAGTAACCTAAGCTACAATCCTACAATCAATAGACCAGCTAACTCTCTCCTAGTCTGTCATCTCAATATTAGAAGCATTATTAATAACAAGGTACATGAACTGCATGCACTCCTGGCTGTCCACTCCCCTGAGATTCTCTATCTATCTGAAACCTAGTTAAAACCTAACACTACAGACAAGGAGGTGTTACCACCTGGGTATAACATACACAGGCTGGATCATGTTTCCGGGGGATAGCTATACTCTACAAATCTGAGTTAAATGTGACCATAGATGTAACACAACCACCGCAGATTAATAACTCTGAAATTCTTGCAACTAGATTGCAACTAAACAAAAGTAAATGCATTAATATCATCTGCATGTATATTCCCCCGGGTAACAATATAACTACACTTGAAGACACCCTGCACTGGCTATCATGTTATTACCCCCAAGAAACCCTACTACTTGGGGATTTTAACATAGACTGGAGCACCTGTTCCTCAGAATCCCTATCAACCCATATTAACCTGCATGCTTTTAATCAAATCATATCCACCCCTACCAGGCTAGGTAAACCCAACCAAAAAGAAAGAATACTCAATTGGGTACTCATAAATAGCCACCCTCCCAACTGTACACGGCTGGTACCCTCCACGACGATCTAAGCGATCACCTTCTCACTTATATAGTTAAGCACAAAGCCATTAATCCCCAACAACCCTTACTCAGAAAAGTTAGAAAGAAAAAAGACTTTGACCCTGCTAAATTCTAACAAGAACTTAACTCATGTAACTGGTCCATTCTAAAACACCTCCCCTTAGAGGAGGCAGTTGCATACCTTAATAACAAATTTCGTGAGATCCTAGATTTGCATGCACCTGCTCCTTCAAAGAGAACAAAAGCAAAAACTGCACAATGGCTTTCTAAAGAGTCTAGACTCAAAATTACCCATAGAAACAAATTTTGGGCTTTATGGTGTTCTACTAAAGACCCCGCAATATCTAATTAAATATAGGCAATCTAGGAACGAAACCAAAAAATCCATTTTACAAGACAAAAAACAAACCACTGCAACTTACAGACAGTAAATCAAAACAACCCTCAGAAGTTTTGGGCAGAACTGAATAATCTACTTCAGCCTGGACAAACTTCTACCCCCATCCCAGCTGCTACTATTGATACCCTCCCCAAGTATGTTTCAGATAATTTTAACCAATTCTTTACTGAAACAATTCAGGTCCTAGCAAGCCAACTACCTCCTAGCTCCCCTGGTCCTGAAAGTACCACCCCTAGAAACCTACTCTCATTCAGCTTCCAACCAGTGACCACGTCACTTATCCGTACCTTGATCAAAAAAATTAAAACCCACCACACTCTCTGCTGATCAACTCCTTGCCGAGTACCTTCAAAAATCAGCTGATGCTATTGCCTACCCAGAAAAGAAAAGAAGTTTAAATGAGAAGTGCGATCTTCAAGATTTACTCTTCTCCCATAGTTTCAGTCTTTGTTTTGTTTTTTCAGCTTGTCAGTATTTGGTATTTTGAATGCCAACATTTCAACAATGAGCCAAATGCTGTTGCAGACTCTTGTTCTATGCACAGTTGAAGAACTATATAAGACACTTGTTCTGTTAATCTCACAAGAAAAAAATGTTGTCCCTCATCTCATTTTTATCACAGTACAAATATGCTTTCAAGCAGCCTCATTCTGTCTGGATTTCTAATCAAAGACGCAAAGGTCTATTGAGGTTGTTCTAGAATGTCTTTTCCTTTGCTGCATTACACTCCCCAGAACTGCTGTTCAGTCACAAACTGCTCCATCAAGAGGCCAGTTTATCTGACTAATGTGACTGTAGGTCTCCTTTTGTATACCATTTAGTAGAATAATTGCACGTTAACAATAATTCCTGTGGGAAGCCTCTCTAGTTCATGCAAAAATGTAGCTGCCATAAAGAAACATACTATTTGCACCTTTTACAACAGTACTCTATTTTCATCATTATTATTTGCATTATGTAATTTCAATTTCACATTTTAACACATCATATATGTTACAATATCTATATGTAAGTGATTACATCTAATATATATATATATATATATATATATATATATATATATATATAATGTGTGTGTGTGTGTGTATATGTTTGTGTGTGTGTGTCTCTCTCTCTCTCTCTCTCTATATATATATATATATATATATATATATATATATATATATATATATATATACATGCTGTGGGTATCACAGGCATCAGCATCCAGTATCCTACATCAGTTCCTGAATGCTATGCTACAACATGCCTCTAATTATATACAATTTCCCCCATACACACATGGCAATACCAGGATGACTACACAACTGCAAGAGCAAAACTCTTGAAACCCAACTGATGTGGAAACTCACCAATAGTACTTTGCTCCTCCACCCCAAGAAAAACAGGAAAATGGCAGTTTGTAGAATCCAAGGAATAACACATAATTCACCTGCTATGAATACTTCCCACAAAATTTTCATAAAATGTTTACAAATGTGCAACTCAAAAGAAAATTGTATGCAATTGCAAGGCACCTCTCACTGTGCCCAGTACTCCCCTTGTGGTGATTATGGGCCATCTTAGAAAATTATACCCCCTGTGTCATTGACAGTATAGTACTTTACTTTGCCATGGAATAAGATAAAAAAGACTGTAAGGTAACCAGTTTTAACAATAAAACTTGTAATGACAGATAATAAGGCTGTGTATCTGTGAAAGTCAGTGCATTGTAAAAATACCCATGTCAAGAGTGAAGTATAATAAATGCATACAGATAACAGTTTAATCCCCATAATGCATATAAACACCAGTTCTCTTCATAGCATATTAATAAATGTAGCATGTACCTGAAAAATGCAAGCATACTTTAGCAACATCAGAAGCCTTCTGTGCAGATAAAGCTAAAGGAATGTTGATTCTCTGTGTTCTACAAATACACAAGTCCTCTCACCTTCAAGTTCCCTTGCTACACAGTTATCTTGTTATGGTGTAGACTCATTCCTCTGAGCACAGTGAATATATAAATGAGGTTTGAACTCGTTAGAATTGCAGGATCCCAAACTTTCAGCTTTGTGTAGCAGATGGAAACATAGTTTTGGCACCACCTCATTGTTTGTTGCTAATGGATTCCAACCAGTTGGAGGGAGAAGGAGTACAACATGTCAGACTCCCTTACCTGCAGTGGGTGTTTTAATCAGGTTAGACTTACAAAGTGTGGAAGTAATTGTATCAAGGTTTTAAATATAAGTAAGCAGCACACATTTTACAGTTTTTCTTCAGTAATATTCAACCTCCACTGCATTTCTTGAAAACTGTATATTATTGCCATTTAATATTCTCACATATTTTAAGGACGATACAAAATCCCTTACATACTGCATGTCTCAGATTACTACCCTGATAAAAGAAAAATTAACACCATACAGAGATAAGACAGAGCTGGATTTCTGCAAACAATAGTCATGAATGGTTGTGTGGTCACTCATTGCACTACATCTAAAATTAACACATGGGTACAAAGAACTCAGAAGTTTACAAATGATATATGTCTTATTAATACTGTGGATGATTTTGGATGTGCTTGTATGCATAATTATTTCCATTCCTGTTGCAAAGCTGTTTCTTTGGCAAAGAGAGATAAGACACCCTTACTGTGTTTTGCAGGTTCATTGGTGTGAGAGTTCAAATCCAGACTTGTGTAAAAATCTTTCATGTGTACTAACATTTATTTTGTACTGTTTATTTTTATAGAGATGTTATAGATAAAACAAGTTTAGCTTTGCTTCTCACATTTGCGTGTTGCTTACCATCATGCAAACCTGGACTAATGACCTACAAACAAAGTAGACAGAACACCTAAACACAGGATGCAGACAATTTCAATTTCAAAATGGGTACATTGTTCCACCTTTTGCTGTCCATCATGCAAACCCACTAAGTGGCAGTTAGCAACCTTCCCCAACACTTGCAAGTCTAGAACACCTGCAGAGAGGAAGCAGACAGTAGGTTCATAGATTAGTACTAGGCTAACTGCCCTTCTGGGCCATTTTAAGACCTAGCCAATTACCCCAGGTGAGAATCAAACTATGCACCTTGTCTCTGTAAGGTAAACACCTTAACCATTACACTAACTTCAGTTCAAGAATAGATTCATTCTGTCAAGAATATCAGTCACTTTGCAAACCCACTACGTAGAAGCAGTTAACAGAAGTTAATAATCAATATGAAAATATCCAAGTGTTTTTTTAACTATTCAACTAAATGGGCAACTAAATGGGATAATAAACTCTCTTTACTCCTCCCAATCTCTGCTGGGGTTCTTCAGATTCCATCTTTCACCCTCTCCTTTGTATTATATTCACAAATAATCTAAATACTGCTAATAAATCTGCTTCTATAATTCAGTATGATGATGCCACTACTCTTACTTGCTCTACTCCCACAGCCAAAGAACTCCAGGATAAACTGCAAAAATAATTTCTAGGTATTGGAAATTACCTAAATGAACTTCAACTCAACCTAAACCCAAACAAAACAAAGTTAATGATCTTCTCCAACAGGAAGGCCAAAGCAAACACACTTCCTCTCTCCATCTAATCCACTAATGTCACTATAATAGAACCAGTTAACTAAACAAAACTACTTAGTGTCACAATAGACAACAACCTAACATTCAATAAATGCATATTGCTCACAATTAAAAAGTGCACTATACAGAGCCAAACCTTACCTCACTCAAAATACCAGACTAGCCACAGCTAGATCCCACCTCCTGTCTACTTTCTTCTATTGTTTTCAAATTTTCACTAACCTCTGCATGTCTGACTTATATTTACCTGATTCTTGATATAATAAAATAGCAAAACCTGCTGCTAATATACCCAACAGGACCCATCATTGCCTTGCACTTCAAAAACTACACTGGCTTGAATTTCCCAGATTGTTATTGCTCAATCAGCTCACCACTGCCCACTCCATTATATACAAACCAGAAAACTGCTCTGCATTCTCCAACCTAGAGTAACTAAATACCAACCCCAGGAACCTTAGATCATCTGATAAACCTATACTCAAGGTAATAAAGTCCCATAATTACTTTGGTGACACTCTCTTCTCCTATAAAGTAGCCAAACAGTGGAACCTAATACAGACAGTCATAGCTTCAAACAACTCCTAAAGGAATATGTTACTCAACAATGGCTATGATCCTGTAATACTTTTGGCTAGTTTGTCATGCCATCAAATAAATGTTTCTTTTCTGCTATCTTCTCCTTGTCTTACTTCTACCAAATGAAAATACCACAATGGTTTATTTTAGTTATGTATCTTATGAGTTTCACATTACTGTCTGTAGTAAGGCTTAGGAAATGTAATGTTTTCTGTTTGCATTCTCTTTTTGTAAATTGAGATTGTAGGCAACTGTTAACCTTTTTGTATATTCTTTGTAAATATTTGTAAAAATTTTGGTAATCTTTTTTGTTATGGAGCTTTTCTCCCCGGGTCTCTGCTGAAAACAGGCTACTTGTCCAGCTGGACACTATCTGCTTAACAAATGTAAAATAAAATAAATAAAATAAAATATTCCTGTGGCAGCAGGTGTAAGTGGAGGGCTGCAGTACAGATAATCCTGGATTCTAATACAGAAAATTCCAAATATTCTTACTGTTGTTCCATTTCACTTTATATTAAAATTCACATGAAAAAATATTACACAATCCCACTTTTATTAAGGGTTGTACACTCAGTTTTAATAAACTCATATGAATTATTTGTGTGTGTGAGGGTATACTGACTAATATGTTTCTGCAATCATAATTGTGTTCTTTGGCCTTGGATAGTCTTCAGACATTAAAAATAGTCACACCCACAAGGATGTATAAACCAGGACCTTGTCAGGGCACACACATACATGGTTAACCCCTCAGTCTGTCATATGTATTTATATGCAAATGAGAATGTTTGAGAAGCACTTCTCTTGTGTCAAGGATGAAAAATCACCACAGTGGAAGAAAATATTTTGTCCATCATGCATAGGTTTAATCTCACATTGTAAAACTTTATTTTATAATTTTATAAAAACACACAAAAAATGTGTCACATCTTAAAATTTGTGCCCACAGTACATGTCTGCAAAGTTAAATTACCTATCAGTTACAGCAGCAAACAACCCTCAAACTAATGCCAAGTGCCAGATTAACCTTCCAGTTTCAAAAACTGCTTTCCTCTCTTTTTGGCACTGTTGTTCTCTGCCTAACATTATGCAAACATGGTTGGCATCATTGTTCGGATTTGCACACTACCTGTAAATGTGATAACAGGCATTTGGAGAAATCATTCTTCACTATTGCTGTTTTTCCTGATTGGACATGTTTGGTGGTAGAAGGGAAGATGCTCAATTTAAGGCACAGAGGTGGGGTGTTGAGAAATCCAGAATCTTCACTGGATTCCTTGTAAAGCACCACAACTGCACGGGGACTATACTGGCTCCTAGCACATGTCTGAGGTTTGGAGTAGTCTGGCCAAGGCTTTCTCCAGTGCAACTGGCATTCCATGCACTGGAGAACAGTGCAAGAATCACTTTAGTGACCTCAAAAGGCACAACAGGGATACACTGAACCAGTGGCTGGATAAGTTCAGGACTGCTGACATCCCACAGTTATGTAAGTATACTTATAACGAGAATTTATAATAGATGGAATGATGTATATAGGCAAGACTGGTATGCATAATGCTCTTCTCTTGTTCTATTTATTCCACAGTGCTGTAAAAACCTTTTTAATAACACAACAAAGCTTTCAGACAGATACGTCCTTCTTCAGTGTTAGTTTCTTGGTACTTGGACATTTGTTTGCTAGTTCCACTTCATCATTTGGTTCCATTTATTTCACAGCCAGTGCAGATATTATGGCAAATAGAGAGGTCCATGTTGATTATCTTGAGAGGTTGAGAGAAACAAAGGGTATGTAGGCAGCATAACAGAACTATTATTTTAGCTAATTTTTTTTTTCTAGAGTGTTCTAGCAAAGTAAGCATGCATGCTTCAGTTTGTAGCACAAGACAACTGTAGTAGTCAAGTATAATACTGTAGTCAGACATTGTGGGTTCAAATACCACAAGTAACAAATAAATAGTAAAATCCTTTACAAATATTACATAATTTAATTGCAGCACAAGTGGCATAAATGTCCTGTTGTTAACTTAATCTGAATAACTGGACCAAGCATACTTTTAGCAATCCTTACTTATAGTTTGTAGTTGTTATGTAGTGCACTTAAATGTAAAATGTGACATAAAATACTTTATTGTTGTGATAATGCAATGTATGTCACATATGATGGTACTAATTTTCTCTCTTTTTCTTCTCTTACCCCAACCCTTATCTCTCTCTTTTTTGCTATGTGTTATAAAAACATTTCCATGGCATCTATCTCTGAAAATCATAAAATTCTTTACAGCACAGGGCAGTAGACCATCCTCTATGACTTAGCCTGCCCCTGCTCCACAGGTTCCTGCAACGACACCCAGCACTTATGGGAACCAACCTGGCAGTACTGCCTCTGCTGCCCCTGCACTACCTGGGCCTTCCACATCAGGTAACACTACCCTGACATCTGGTGCTCTGGTACCCCCTGGGAGTACTGGTGGTGGTGGGGATTTCCTCACCTGCCAGGAGATGCCACGGTTGGTGCATAGGGTCAGGCACAGCATGATTTGTGCACACCTATGCTGGATGGCGTGGCTGTTCTTAGTCATGTTCCATAGGAGAAGATGTCAAGCAATCCAACAGCCGGTGGAGTAACAAGACAGTGATGACAGCCCTGCATGTGTAGAATAGATCCTCACTGTCCCATGTTTGATGGGCATGGGCATCTCTTGCCCCCTCCATAACTCCAATCATGGATTCCTCCAATCTGTTGTGTTCTTTGCCATCCCTGTGTCCTGTCTTGTTTGTCCTTACTGTTTACATCTGCTTCATCAACCCTACCTGACCCAGAAATACCTATGTCCCTTACCTAATTTTTCCTCTCTTACTAAAGTAAAAAAAAATGGGCACCTGTCCCAAAAAATATTGTCCTATACATATCTCTCTACTCCGCACATGTCTTCTTGACACACTTGATTCAGTCCAGTTTGACTATACAACATGACTGTATTCTTGTCACCCCTCATTGTTGAGATGACAGTCCAAATTCAGTTAATATTTTGTATATATTTTTATATTACACTCTTGAAGAAGTGGATAGCTATGGTTCTTTTCTACCTCCCTCCTGCACATTCCTATATTGCTTTCACCTTGTTCTTCCTCCTGCTTGTCCCCATTTCACCACTTTCCTATTTACCCCAGTTGAACACCTTTAATCTGGTCAAAAAGTAGAATCACACACAATACACATAAGTAAAAAAAAAGGCAATGGAGCCTTTCACTTTTTGTCCTCTGTGTTTGTGCAGAGTTTGGCATAGCACACCAATGTCAAGCAATGGTGAACAGCTGTTCAATGGTGCAGTTACCTCTGCACAGTGCTGCTTAAAGACACTGAGCATTTTTTAATTGATTTATCAATACACATTTAAAAGTATTAGATACGCATAGATTTGAACCCTATATCATCTGGTCTCCAAAAGAAATGCGTTCATGCATTTACACCTGCTGCCACAGAGTCAGGTAAGCCAAGGTGTGTTTCTTATACGCACTACTCAGAACTCTCATAATTTTAGCAATGTGGCTCATGTTTGCTCACTGCTTAACTACAAGCAAATAGGGAAAGCAGTAGAAATGTGTATCTCACATGTGCAAACAGTTTGCCATTGATCACGCAAATCAGCTGCTCAGCGGTGTGCTATAGAAAGTGCACAATAGCATGTATTACTATGTTTAGTGTCCATTTCATATTCATTCCATGAAAGTACATATAAAAACACAAAGGAAGGCACTTTTTAAGAACAGAACACATATTTATATTACAGCAATGTGTTACCTCCACCCATGTACTTCAAACTTGGTGTCTCAGTACATTTTCACAAATATATTAACTGCACTACAGAAATAAATAACAAATGCTTTCTTATACGCCATGCACATCTTTTTACTGAAAATATACATTCTGATTTTATAGTACTTGTAGTAATGTGGACAACTGTTTGCATGTAGTTTACAGAGCTGTGTTTTTAAGATATACCTTCACATTGGAAACACAACAGCAAATGCTAAACTTTTCACATTCATTTGGTAAAATACAGATCTTTAATATCTTGACAGGCTAGCTATCCATTTCATACACATCTTCCAACATCTTCCAGGAGGAGCTAACACAGACAAACAACTGATGTCAGAGCTATGGACCAAAACTAAATGCCAAGAAATGCATAATAGTATCCTTTGGGAAGTCATCCATCCCTGGTAACTATCATATTGAAAACACACCCCTTAGAGTTGACTAAGTAGTCAGGGACTTAGGGACACACATAGATAGTAATCTAACCTTTGATCATCATGTGTATACAGTGGTGAGGAAACCATTCTATGTTGCACAACTTATAAACAAAGGTATGGCATCTAAGTTCAAGGAAGTCATTGTTCCACTGTATTCGGCATTCATCAGACCTATTATTGACTACAATGCCCCCTTTGATATGTACCTAACCAGGCATATCCAACAATTGTAATGTCCACAAAGTTTCCTCACTAAAAGAATACAGGTTGTAAGTAATATGTTCTATACAGACCACCTCAAGGCCCTATCCCTTTATTCTGTTTCCTACAAGCTTTTGAGGGGAGATCTATGCCTGGCATTCAGGGCATTGTCAGACCCCACTCTGATGGACCTCCTGCATATCCGCAAAACAAACAGTACCATAATTACCTGTTCTAAAGACTTAAACCTTGCCTGTGATATAAATAGGACCTGCTAGAGAGATAGGTATGTATCCCAGAGACTACCTTGTCTATGAAACAGGCTCCCAATCCATGTGAAGCAGATTTCCTCCCTAACCCAATTCAAGTGCAACTTAGACAACTGGATGGGAAACCAGAAATTCATCCCTAGTTTGGCACCTATATCTCTAATTGACAGAGGTAACCTGCAAATAGTTCATCTCCCAGGCCCATGTTTACACTTATCAAGGGTATCAGAACTTCTCAGAGATTTGGGATGCATGGCTAGGCTTAGAAAGGCCCTTGTGGTCATTAGCCTAGTAAACACCTATGAACCTAAATATCCACTGATGATGTCAGCCACAGTAAATTGCCCTGCAGTGTTATAAAAGTGAGACTTGTGCCATGCCACTTGCATTAAGCATTGAGTTCTCTAGTCAGAGTACACAGGTAGAGGTTGTAATCTTATTGTGGTCATATGTGTGTGTGTGTGTGTGTGTGTGTGTGTGTGTGTGTGTGTGTGTGTGTGTGTGTGTGTCTGTCTGTCTAGCCAGAAAAGCATAGCTGTGTATCCTATAGTCATCACTGCAATCCCATGGGGTTCCATTATTTTGACAGCTGTACACCAGTATTTTGACAGTTATACATGTCTACACATCTATTTTATTTAGGCCTCGCAATACATCAGCTCAGATGGCTTAATGGTAACTTGCTGTGGTTCTGGTGTGCAGGGTCCTGGGTTCAAGACTTGCAAGGGCTGCTTATTACACCTCAGATGGCTTAGTGGTAAATTGCTGTGGTTATGCTGTGCAGGTTCCTGGGTTGAAGATTTGCATGGGCTAATTATTATGAACCTATGTTACAGCTGCATTTACAATTATTTCAGTTTGAAAGGAATGAACTATTGAGTGCTATCCTAAAAGCTTGCTAAAATGTGATTTGTTGTATGCAAGAATGTCAGAAGTTCAGTACAGTGTAGGACAGGGCAGAGACACTGCAACTTTAAAAAAGGCTTGAGTAAGGTGTGAATTTGCAGGGCAAAGGCCAGGAGCAAGTGTTACCATTTTAATTTAATTAATTATTTAATTTCAGGCTCCTAAAAACAGAGGTGGCTAGCTTCATGGCACCCATGCAAATGGAGAATAGTTGCATGACCGCCGAATCATACACCAATGCACTGTATGAACACATACACAAATGCATGGATCTCACCACACCCAATAGAACCAAGACGCTCTCGTCCAAAAAAAGGAAGCCAATCTGTTGGTCCCCTGCTATAAACAAACTCTACAACAGAAGGAGGAAACTGATGCAGAATAAGGTGAAGTCCCAAGACTGGAAAAACTCCCTTATCAGCCTCAACAAAAAGTTGAGATCCCTCATCAAATCCTCTAAAGCTAGCTATGAAAACATAATTGCAGCAGATAGTAAAGACAACCACAAGGCCTTCTATAGTTATGTAAAGAATCTCAACAGCAATACGCAGATTTACTCTGAGCTACTGCACAATGGCACCTCATATTCCGAGCCCACAGATATTGCCAATATACGGGCCAACAGATTCAGTGCCAACTTTATCCCTCCCCCCCAAAGGACCGATCACAATACCAGTAGATTGTGAAGCACCCAGTATTACTGCTGCACAGGTTAAAACAGCACTGCCCAAGGCCAAGAATACAGCTTCTTTGGGACCTGACAATATCCCTGGCTGTGTTCTACATGGACTATAGAGTAAACTGGCACCTCACCTGTGTGCCCTGTTCAATCACAGCCTCACCTCAGGCTTTGTCTTTACCGAATGGCGCACTGCAATAGTCATCCCTCTCCACAAAGGAGGAGTGACTACAGACCCTGGGAACTATCGCCCCATTAGCCTGACAAGTCTGATATGCAAAGCTGTGGAACGCATCATTATGGACCTAATAAACAAGGATATAGGGAATGTACAAACTCTGGATCCCACACAGTTTGGTTTTTGAAGGATAGATCATGCCTGCTCAACTTGGTCTACTTTTTTGAGTCAGTCGCCAGAGTTGTGGATGAAGGCAAGGTGGTTCATACACCCTACCTTGATCTGGCCAAGGCCTTTGATACCATTCCCACTCAGGAATCATAGAAAAATTCATTAAGCTAGGCATCAACCCCTATATCACTAGGTGGGTTGCAAACTGGCACACAGATAGAACCCACAGTGTGAAAGTAGCTGACCCCAAGTCAGACTGCCGACCAGTCATGAGTGGAGTCCCACAGGGATTGGTCCTGGGTCCTCTGCTGTTTGGTATCTACATCTCAGAAGTCCAGGCCAACATGAACTGATTTTGGCTGACAAAGTTCGCCGGTGATTGCAAGATGGGAGCCATTATTAACTCCACAAGTGATGTTGACAGCCTACAGAAAGGCCTCACTGAGACCAACGAATGGTGACAGAACCATGGCCTTAATCTCAAGGCCAAAAAATGTGTCATCATCCTCTTTGGGAAAAACCCAGTTACCATGAATTACCACATCAATGGTAGTCCACTGAACACAGAAGGCATTATAGAGGTCTGGGAACACAGGTTGACAGCAACCTCTCTTTTGACCACTACATTCCCACTGTGGTCAGAAATTCCTTCTATGTGGCACATCTCATTACTAAGGGTTTTGCATCCAAGAAGAAATAGGTCATTGTCTCACTCTACTCTTTCCTCATTAGGCCAATCATTGAGTACAATGCCCCATTTGGCATGTACCTCACTCGACACCTGCAACAACTGGAGAGGCCGCAAAAGTACCTTCCAAAGAGGATCCTAGGCCTTAAACACTTGTCTTATATGGCCAGACTCAAAAAATCCAACTATTCTCTGTCTCATATCACCTAGTTAGAGGCGATCTCTGCTAGACTTACAAAGCCATGTCTGACCCAGCTCTGTTAGAAATGCTACATCTAAACAAAATCCCAATCCATCTGCACCACACACTCCAGAGACCTCAACCTCATTACCACAATCAACAAAATGTGCTGGAGGGACAGGTTCATAAGCCAGAGACTGCCCATGCTATGGAATACACTTCCCACACATGTCAAACAGAGCACCCCACTGGCCCTCTTCAAGAGAAATCTTGATGAGTGGATGGGAAGTAGAAAATTAACCCCGGGGATCACTCCAGTGGTTCTACTTGACATAGACACTGAGAACTAGGTTGAGTGGCACGATGCCAGGCTAATCCTATGGGCTAGGCTTGTAAAGGCTCCCGGGCCACTAGCCTGATGCACACCTATGAACGTATGAACCTATCATCTCTCAAACAGCCAATGGTGATGTCATCCACTATGAATTATCATGTCCTGCAGCACTGTAAAAGTTAGACTTGTTCTGTGGCACGTGCATTAAGTACTGGGCTGTGCAAACAGGTATTTTTTTTTTCTCAATACAGTGAAGTGTTTGTGTGTAGTCAACAATCACTATGGTGACAATTTTAGAGTGATATGTGAGTCCATAGCTATGTGAAACCTTACTCCAAATATTTCCTTGTAACATACAGTGCTATTACTATCTTCTTCTCACCAGACACCACAGATGTCATCAGCTGTAAAGTGTTGCTGGACACTATAAAACCCAGACCTGTGCTGTGGTGCTTGTGTTAAATACTGTGTTCTCTACTAGATGTACTTAGGTAGGGGTTCTGTTCTTACTGCAGTCATTTGATATGTGTATGTTTTCACTTGGTTGACATTCGAGACAGCATTTTACACCCGCATGTGGGGCAATGGTATTATCCTCTTATTCCCACCAGATACTGCTGATGTCAGTGTTGTCAGGCAATGTAAAAGGCAAACTTGTGCTTTGGCACTTGTGTTAAGTACTGTGCTGTATAAACAAGTAAGTAAGGGTTCACTTCTCATAGAAGTCAAGTCTGTGTTTGTGTGCAGTCAACATTCACTAGAGTGACAGTTTTAGAACAATATGTGAGTCCACAGCTATGTAAAACCTTACTCCAAACATTACATTGCAGCATACAATGATGATGTCATCCTGTATGACATGCACTCTGACAGTATTCAAAACTAATGCTGCTTAGGCTGTATGATATATAGGAATATATATGAAATATAATGTTTGTCAATGTTAATTTTTAATACAGTTTGATTACTTTTGTGTAAATGTAAATGTGCCTGTGTCACAAATGATAATTCAATAAAACTGTTTGAAAAAAAAACATAAAGACTAACTTGTGCTGTAGTAGTAACATTAACTACTGTGTTTGTAAGCTAGTTTACCCACACATACTGGGGTTCAAATCTGACAGCACGTGACTTGTATGTCTCTGCATACACCTATCACTTTTGAGACCATTTTACACAGGGATGTGAATACACATCCATGCCTTACACTCCTCCTAACATGTTCTTCTCAGCACACAATGATACTATCATACTCTATAAAGTGTATCATGACAGTGATACTGTAAGACATTTGTGGTGTTGCTCCTGTGACATTGCATGCCATTCATATTCTACACTTACACAGGTGTAATATTGTAATGTTCAAATCATGCCTAGTCTACTGGTGTGTGTGTGTGTGTGTGTGTGTGTGTGTGTGTGTGTGTGTGTGTGTGTGTGTGGTTGTACGTTATGTGCATTGTATGATCTTTGGAATCATTCTTCATTGCACTACCACTTGGAAAAACCTTCATGTAGCCCCATACATCCACCATCCTCCTTTTTCCACTGGCCAAATTAAATCTTTCCTGCAGAGGAGTGGAGGATGTCTACATGTCAAGTATGCATACACATCATGAACCAGAGTCCTTCCATGAGTCTCTGCTAGCCATCTCAAGATCACTGCATGTGTGATTGCTAATTCTGTCATGATGTGGGACACGTCCCAAATGGACAGTGTCAGGATGTAATGCAAACAAACAAGTATACACATATGCACAATAGGCTTACTGTCTTCCGTAATATAGATATAGGGATTTTTTACAGGGTATAATAATGGTTAGGATTTTATGTGATGTTGGTCATTAGCCTAATAAAGTCCTATGACCTTATGAACAGTTGACATGTCAATGTTGCTGTCATTGACATGTGCTATATAGAGGTGTGGATGTACAGTATGGCTAGAAAAGGATCTTACAATCTGTGATTTAAGCTAATGCATTTATGGCCATTGATGCCATTGCAATACATGCTCCTTCTATAATATGCCTCCTGAGAATTGTTGACATGGTATGATACACTTGTTATGTATATTGGTGGCGTATTAGGTCATGTTTTGTAGTGGAGCAGATAAACCTTCTACACAGTTCACATTCTACCATCACAGTGACACTTGCAGTATGGCACAGGTGTGCAAGTGTCTGTATACCATTATTAAATGTTCTGTGACTGACATCAATATCAATTCATATTGACTGCATGGGCACATAAGTCTTGTCTCATACACATGGTTGTTATGCTTCGATATACACAACCAATGTATCACATGTTTTTATGCAATTGCAACCTTGTTAAATTCATTGTATGGGCAGTTGTGTTGCTAGATCCAAGGAGTATTGTGGTGGTCAGCAGCACCATTGTGTGACTATCAACATCTGTGTCAGAAAATGTTCTACATAATCCACAAGCAACTGATCTGTAATATGTCCTGATATGACATCAGGCCACTCAAACACAGCTTGCCCATGAAACACATATTGGCATATGTTGTGCAAGGGATGTAAGTACGTGACATTGGTACAGTTGCCCATCTGTGTGCATAACAGCAGAGTGTGGAATATGATGAATAACCAAGGCTGCATGGAGGTTTTGTCACAAATCATTTATTCCAATACATATAAAATGTTAAGTGGACTACATAACTAAACACAGATCTGTGTGTGGATGTCAGCACACATATCCACCCAGAGGACATAGACAATCTGCTAGATGACAGTTTGTCTCACATGTCACCACTCTGTCGCTAATGGCCAACAGCCAAAGTATGCATGCAAACATTACTCAGTTATTATTCTCAGCGTGGCAGCACATCTGTTCACTCTCTAAGGCTAATAACACAGAAGCAATGAGCCCTGACAACATCACAGGTTGCCTATAGCATGACATAAAACCTGACCTACCAGAGAGAGTTGGATCTGTATGTCAACACAGCCTTGAGACAGCCTATATTCCTATAAAAGGGTGTAGAGCAACATGCATCCTTCTGACTCAGGGTGGCCATCAACTGATGTATGGAGTCATACACTCATCCTGAATCTCCTCGTCTGTGAGGTAGGCCAAGGAGTCATAATGAAACTTGTCTAACAGAACACAGGATAACTTGGCCTTGCCAATGCATTTGACACAAATGAACAGTTAAATATTACAGAGAAACTGTCAAAAGTGGCCATAGACACCTCTGTTACCAAGTGGGTAGACAACTGGAACATGTACATGACAAAGAAATATGTTGCGCAGTGTGTGAAGTCACCTCTATCTAGAGGCCAATGACCAGATCCGTACCTCAGTGGTCTGTGGTAGGCTCTTTCCAGTCCATTATTTAAGTGCCAGATAACAAAACTGACTTACACATCCCTTCTCCAACTAGCTTTGTGTAGGACTACAAATTGTGGACAATCATTGAATCTAAGTGTGTTATTGATATAATGCATACAGTATCAACACACACAATGGATTGATGACACAGCCATGGGGACACTGTAAATGAAAGAAACTCTGAAGGGATTATTTCCATTATGAAGGCAAATATACAAGATAATTATAATATGGACACCACATCCCTATGAGTAGACCAAATGGTATGCACACCTGTCAACTAACCAGGATTGCTCATGATTTCTAATACAGGTATAACAGAATCCTCCAAACACCTCCAGCAGATGTTACTTTTTGAGGGAGTGTGCTTGATTCCCCTCATAGGTTGACACATCATAATAGTTTACAAGTATGTTCTTGCAGAACCATCTATGATCACTTACAATCACATATGTTATGTGGAAGACATGGGATTACTGGTGGGATTATTCTGATATTGTCTATGATTGTGCATGCTTCTGTCTATTGCTGTCCATGGGCCTGTTATTATTTGTATCGCTTGTTTGAGACCTATGCTGAGAATACATTCATATTCAGGCAACTCATTTTGCACAGCTTCACAATATGTACATAACCCCTATCGTATATGCTATCCCTGCCATATATCCTGTCCATGTTCATGTCAGGATGCTTATATCACAAAGTATCTGCCCCATTTATATGTCATCGTGTGTGATATTCACATAATATACAATAACTGTGCAGTCTATACTGTATCATGTCACTATATGATTACTGTTCATGCTATAACTGTCTTTATTGACATGCCCTCATCTGCTATACATTACCATGTGTCACCTGTCCTCTTCCCCTGTGTTCATTCCTACAATTCATGTGTGTGTCACTTTTCAATATACAAACTTCACCTGTCTATTTATTTTTAATGCAGTTTATGTACTCTTACTGATTATTTACACAACTTTCATTCAGTACACCTGACAGAATTCCACACTACTCTGCACTGCATACACTTTCATGTAATGTGTTGGAACTATACACATTGCTTTATTAAAAAACAGGTAGTGATTTTGGCTTTCCACACAATCCCGCAGACCTAGTTTGCCCATAGGTAAACAGGTATACATGTCTGCAGGTGTTCATGCTGCTTTACACGGTGGCCACAAAACCATTCTTGTTTAAGTTTAAATGCAGTGCACAGCATGCATATGTAATTAGCGCTGCTGCTCAGTAAGCAAACAAGGAAACTCCATGTAGGCTTCACACTAAGCCTACATTGAGTTTATTGAATTCCCAGGAATGTTTTGCTTGATTGGTGTTGTGGGTGTTCTGTGTCATTTTGTCTTGGTTAATGTTACTGTTAGGCAAAGGGATTTTAGTAACATAATTCGAAGGGTTAGGGATAGGGTGAGGGTTAGCACACGTCATCCTTCTCCACCACCTTATGAGTGCTAACCCTAACCCTGCACATTACATTACTAAAAACACTTTCTCAAACATGACCACTGTCAAGACAATGCTTGATCTCAATTTTGTCCCTAAGGTTTACCGATAGTAATGGGAGAAAAGTTATCAGTGTTTTAAATTTCAGTCATTTGCATTGTTGATCACTTTTTGGCAGTCATTTGTGTTTTCCTCTAGTAATGAAAAATGTTACATATTAGCAAGAAAAATTATACGAGAGTTACCCATTCCATGGACCCAAACTTTATTTTTGACTGTAACAGAACTTGCTGGAGAGACAGATTTGCATTGCAAAGGCTACCTTGTCATTCTATGGAATAAACTTCCTATCTTCATAAAACAAAGCCCATCCATCATCCTCTTCAAAAGGAGCTTGGATAAATGGAATGGGAACCATAAACTTACTCCTGGGGTACTGCCCATGTCCCATATGGTCAGAGGGAGTCTGGAAAATGACTCAGGGCTCCAACAACTAAAGACTCACTACCCTGATACTACCCCATTCCATATCTGGGGAATAAAGATAGAACATTGTCATATCCTGGGTA